>NW_027286560.1:0-21032 GCF_022747635.1 Hetaerina americana
AAAAATTAAAATTTCAAAAATGAAATAAATGCCTTGTATACACCTCAAACATTCACTCTATAATGGAAGATTGTTGTTTTTCGCAATATTTTTAGAAATTTGGGCACTTTTACTAACATAACACTTGCGCTGAGGCATCTTTTATGCTCATTTCTTGTCTTTCATGATTTATTCTGGGTTTTATTTTGTTTATTTGATAAAAATGAACAACAATACACACCATGGAAACATTTTTGTTTGATTTGTGCCGAGTGAGAATTTCACCAAGAACCCAAAGGGGTGTGTCGAGTGTGATTTTCATGTAGAACCCAAGGGGGGGGGTATTGGCACTTTTCATGGAAAAATGTGAAAAATAAAAATTTCTAAAAATGAAATAAATGCCTTCTATACACCTCAAACATTCACTCTATAATGGAAGATTGTTGTTTTTCGCAATATTTTTTGAAATTTGGGCTCTTTTACTAACATTAACACTTGCGCTGAGGCATCTTTTATGCTCATTTCCTGTCTTTAATGATTTATTCTGGGTTTTATTTTGTTTATTTGATGAAAATGAACAACAATACTCACCATGGAAACATTTTTGTTTGATTTGTGTCGAGTGAGATTTTCACCTAGAACCCAAAGGGGGGGGTATTGGCACTTTTCATGGAAAAAGGTGAAAAATTAAAATTTCGAAAAATGAAATAAATGCCTTCTATACACCTCAAACATTCACTCTATAATGGAAGATTGTTGTTTTTTGCAATATTTTTTTAAATTTGGGCTCTTTTACCAACATTAACACTTGCGCTGAGGCATCTTTTATGCTCATTTCTTGTCTTTAATGATTAACTCTGGGTTTTTTTTTTTATTTGATGAAAATGAAAAACAATACAAACCATGGAAACATTTTTTTTTGAATTGTGTCGAGTGAGAATTTCAGCTAGAACCCAAAGAGGCGGGTATTGGCACTTTTCATGGAAAAATGTGAACAATAAAAATTTCTAAAAATGAAATAAATGCCTTCTATACACCTCAAACATTCATTCTATAATGGAAGATTGTTGTTTTTCGCAATATTTTTAGAAGTTTGGGCTCTTTTACTAACGTTAACACATGCGCTGAGGCATCTTTTATGCTCATTTCCTGTCTTAAATGATTAACTCTGGGTTTTAATTTGTTTATATGATGAAAATGAACAACAATACACACCATGGAAACATTTTTGTTTGATTTGTGTCGAGTGAGAATTTCACCTAGAACCCAAAGGGGGGGGGTATTGGCACTTTTCATGGAAAAATGTGAAAAATTAAAATTTCTAAAAATGAAATAAATGCCTTCTATACACCTCAAACATTCACTCTTTAATGGAAGATTGTTGTTTTTCGCAATATTTTTTGAAATGTGGGCTCTTTTACTAACATTAACACTTGCGCTGAGGCATCTTTTATGCTCATTTCCTGTTTTTAATGATTTATTCTGGGTTTTATTTTGTTTATTTGATGAAAATGAACAACAATACACGCCATGGAAACATTTTTGTTTGATTTGTGTCGAGTGAGAATTTCACTTAGAACCCAAAGGGGGGGGGGGGGTATTGGCACTTTTCATGGAAAAATGTGAAAAATTAAAATTTCTAAAAATGAAATAAATGCCTTCTATACACCTCAAACATTCACTCTATAATGGAAGATTGTTGTTTTTCGCAATATTTTTTGAAATTTGGGCTCTTTTACTAACATTACCACTTGCGCTGAGGCATCTTTTATGCTCATTTCTGGTCTTTAATGATTTATTCTGGGTTTTATTTTTTTTATTTGATGAAAATGAACAACAAAACACACCATGGAAACATTTTTGTTTGATTTGTGCCGAGTGAGAATTTCACCTAAGGCCCAATGGGGGGGGGGTATTGGCACTTTTCATGGAAAAATGTGAAAAATTAGCATTTCTAAAAATAAAATAAATGCCTTCTATACACCTCAAACATTCACTCTATAAAGGAAGATTGTTGTTTTTCGCAATATTTTTTGAAATTTGGGCTCTTTTACTAACATTATCAGATGCGCTGAGGCATCTTTTATGCTCATTTCTTGTCTTTAATGATTTATTCTGGGTTTTATTTTGTTTGTTAGATGAAATAAAACAACAATACACACCATGGAAACATTTTTGTATGATTTTCATATAGTGAGATTTTCATGTAGAACCCAAAGAGGGGGTATTGGCACTTTTCATGGAAAAATGTGAAAAATTAAAATTTCTAAAAATGAAATAAATGCCTTGTATACACCTCAAACATTAACTCTTTAATGGAAGATTGTTGTTTTTCGCAATATTTTTTGAAATTTGGGCTCTTTTACTAAACGTAACACCTGCGTTGAGGCATCTTTTATGCTCATTTCCTGTCTTTCATGATTTATTCTGGGTTTTATTTTGTTTATTTGATGAAAATGAACAACAATACACACCATGGAAACATTTTTGTTTGATTTGTGTCGAGTGAGATTTTCACCTAGCACCCATAGGGGGTGGTATTGGCACTTTTCATGGAAAAATGTGAAAAATTAAAATTTCTAAAAATGAATAAATGCCTTCTATACACCTCAAACATTAACTCTATTATGGAAGATTGTTGTTTTTCGCAATATTTTTTGAAATTTGGGCTCTATTACTAACATAACACTTGCGCTGAGGCATCTTTTATGCTCATTTCTGGTCTTTAATGATTTATTCTGGGTTTTATTTTTTTTATTTGATGAAAATGAACAACAATACACGCCATGGAAACATTTTTGTTTGATTTGTGTCGAGTGAGAATTTCACCTAGAACCCAAAGGGGGGGGTATTGGCACTTTTCATGGAAAATGTGAAAAATTAAAATTTCTAAAAATGAAATAAATGCCTTCTATACACCTCAAACATTCACTCTATAATGGAAGATTGTTGTTTTTCGCAATATTTTTTGAAATTTGGGCTCTTTTACTAACATTACCACTTGCGCTGAGGCATCTTTTTTGCTCATTTCTTGTCTTTAATGATTTATTCTGGGTTTTATTTTGTTTATTTGATGAAAATGAACAACAATACACACCATGGAAACATTTTTGTTTGTTTTGTGTCGAGTGAGAATTTCACCTAGAACCCAAAAGGGTTCTTGGCACTTTTCATGGAAAAATGTGAAAAATTAAAATTTCTAAAAATGAAATAAATGCCTTCTATACACCTCAAACATTCACTCTATAATGGAAGATTGTTGTTTTTCGCAATATTTTTAGAAATTTGGGCTCTTTTACTAACATTAACACTTGCGCTGAGGCATCTTTTATGCTCATTTCTTGTCTTTAATGATATATTCTGGGTTTTATTTTGTTTATTTGATGAAAATGAACAACAAGACACACCATGGAAACATTTTTGTTTGATTTGTGTGGAGTGTGACTTTCGTGTAGAACCCAAAGGGGGGGTATTGGCACTTTTCATGGAGAAATGTGAAAACTAAAATTTCTAAAAATGAAATAAATGCCTTCTATACACCTCAAACATTCACTCTATAATGGAAGATTGTTGTTTTTCGCAATATTTTTTGAAATTTGGGCTCTTTTACTAACATTAACACCTGCGCTGAGGCATCTTTTATGCTCATTTCCTGTCTTTCATGATTTATTCTGGGTTTTATTTTGTTTATTTGATGAAAATGAACAACAATACACACCATGGAAACTTTTTTGTTTGATTTGTGTCGAGTGAGATTTTCACCTAGAACCCAAAGGGGGTGGTATTGGCACTTTTCATGGAAAAATGAGAAAAATTAAAATTTCTAAAAATGAATTAATTGCCTTCTATACACCTCAAACATTCACTCTATAATGGAAGATTGTTGTTTTTCGCAATATTTTTTGAAATTTGGGCTCTATTACTAACATAACACTTGCGCTGAGGCATCTTTTATGCTCATTTCTGGTCTTTAATGATTTATTCTGGTTTTATTTTTTTTATTTGATGAAAATGAACAACAAAACACACCATGGAAACATTTTTGTTTGATTTGTGCCGAGTGAGAATTTCACCTAAGGCCCAATGGGGGGGGGTATTGGCACTTTTCATGGAAAAATGTGAAAAATTAGCATTTCTAAAATAAAATAAATGCCTTCTATACACCTCAAACATTCACTCTATAAAGGAAGATTGTTGTTTTTCGCAATATTTTTTGAAATTTGGGCTCTTTTACTAACATTATCAGATGCGCTGAGGCATCTTTTATGCTCATTTCTTGTCTTTAATGATTTATTCTGGGTTTTATTTTGTTTGTTAGATGAAATAAAACAACAATACACACCATGGAAACATTTTTGTTTGATTTTCATATAGTGAGATTTTCATTTAGAACCCAAAGAGGGGGTATTGGCACTTTTCATGGAAAAATGTGAAAAATTAAAATTTCTAAAAATGAAATAAATGCCTTGTATACACCTCAAACATTAACTCTTTAATGGAAGATTGTTGTTTTTCGCAATATTTTTTGAAATTTGGGCTCTTTTACTAACATTAACACCTGCGTTGAGGCATCTTTTATGCTCATTTCCTGTCTTTCATGATTTATTCTGGGTTTTATTTTGTTTATTTGATGAAAATGAACAACAATACACACCATGGAAACATTTTTGTTTGATTTGTGTCGAGTGAGATTTTCACCTAGCACCCATAGGGGGTGGTATTGGCACTTTTCATGGAAAAATGTGAAAAATTAAAATTTCTAAAAATGAATAAATGCCTTCTATACACCTCAAACATTAACTCTATTATGGAAGATTGTTGTTTTTCGCAATATTGTTTGAAATTTGGGCTCTATTACTAACATAACACTTGCGCTGAGGCATCTTTTATGCTCATTTCTGGTCTTTAATGATTTATTCTGGGTTTTATTTTTTTTATTTGATGAAAATGAACAACAATACACGCCATGGAAACATTTTTGTTTGATTTGTGTCGAGTGAGAATTTCACCTAGAACCCAAAGGGGGGGGTATTGGCACTTTTCATGGAAAAATGTGAAAAATTAAAATTTCTAAAAATGAAATAAATGCCTTCTATACACCTCAAACATTCACTCTATAATGGAAGATTGTTGTTTTTCGCAATATTTTTTGAAATTTGGGCTCTTTTACTAACATTACCACTTGCGCTGAGGCATCTTTTTTGCTCATTTCTTGTCTTTAATGATTTATTCTGGGTTTTATTTTGTTTATTTGATGAAAATGAACAACAATACACACCATGGAAACATTTTTGTTTGTTTTGTGTCGAGTGAGAATTTCACCTAGAACCCAAAAGGGTTCTTGGCACTTTTCATGGAAAAATGTGAAAAATTAAAATTTCTAAAAATGAAATAAATGCCTTCTATACACCTCAAACATTCACTCTATAATGGAAGATTGTTGTTTTTCGCAATATTTTTAGAAATTTGGGCTCTTTTACTAACAATAACACTTGCGCTGAGGCATCTTTTATGCTCATTTCTTGTCTTTAATAATATATTCTGGGTTTTATTTTGTTTATTTGATGAAAATGAACAACAAGACACACCATGGAAACATTTTTGTTTGATTTGTGTCGAGTGTGACTTTCGTGTAGAACCCAAAGGGGGGGGTATTGGCACTTTTCATGGAGAAATGTGAAAAACTAAAATTTCTAAAAATGAAATAAATGCCTTCTATACACCTCAAACATTCACTCTATAATGGAAGATTGTTGTTTTTCGCAATATTTTTTTAAATTTGGGCTCTTTTACTAACATTAACACCTGCGCTGAGGCATCTTTTATGCTCATTTCCTGTCTTTCATGATTTATTCTGGGTTTTATTTTGTTTATTTGATGAAAATGAACAACAATACACACCATGGAAACATTTTTGTTTGATTTGTGTCGAGTGAGATTTTCACCTAGAACCCAAAGGGGGTGGTATTGGCACTTTTCATGGAAAAATGAGAAAAATTAAAATTTCTAAAAATGAATTAATTGCCTTCTATACACCTCAAACATTCACTCTATAATGGAAGATTGTTGTTTTTCGCAATATTTTTTGAAATTTGGGCTCTATTACTAACATAACACTTGCGCTGAGGCATCTTTTATGCTCATTTCTGGTCTTTAATGATTTATTCTGGGTTTTATTTTTTTTATTTGATAAAAATGAACAACAAAACACACCATGGAAACATTTTTGTTTGATTTGTGCCGAGTGAGAATTTCACCTAGAGCCCAATGGGGGGGGGTATTGGCACTTTTCATGGAAAAATGAGAAAAATTAAAATTTCTAAAAATGAATTAATTGCCTTCTATACACCTCAAACATTCACTCTATAATGGAAGATTGTTGTTTTTCGCAATATTTTTTGAAATTTGGGCTCTTTTACTAACATTAACACTTGCGCTGAGGCATCTTTTATGCTCATTTCTTGTCTTTAATGATTAACTCTCGGTTTTATTTTGTTTATTTGATGAAAATGAACAACAATACACACCATGGAAACATTGTTGTTTGTTTTGTGACAAGTGAGAATTTCACCTAGAACCCAAAGGGGGGGCACTTTTCATGGAAAAATGTGAAAAATTAAAATTTCTAAAAATAAAATAAATGCCTTCTATACACCTCAAACATTCACTCTATTAAGGAAGATTGTTTTTTTTCGCAATATTTTTTGAAATTTGGGCTCTTTTACTAACATTAACAGATGCGCTGAGGCATCTTTTATGCTCATTTCTTGTCTTTAATGATTTATTCTGGGTTTTATTTTGTTTATTTGATGAAAATGAACAACAAGACACACCATGGAAACATTTTTGTTTGATTTGTGTCGAGTGTGATTTTCATGTAGAACCCAAAGGGGGGGTATTGGCACTTTTCATGGAAAAATGTGAAAAATTAAAATTTCTAAAAATGAAATAAATGCCATCTATACACCTCAAACATTTACTGAATAATGGAAGATTGTTGTTTTTCGCAATATTTTTTGAAATTTGGGCTCTTTTACTAACATTAACACTTGCGCTGAGGCATCTTTCATGCTCATTTCTTGTCTTTAATGATTTATTCTGGGTTTTATTTTGTTTATTTGATGAAAATGAACAACAATACACACCATGGAAACATTTTTGTTTGAATTGTGTCGAGTGAGATTTTCACCTAGAACCCAAAGAGGGGGTATTGGCACTTTTCATGGAAAAATGTGAAAAATTAAAATTTCTAAAAATGAAATAAATGCCTTGTATACACCTCAAACATTCACTCTTTAATGGAAGATTGTTGTTTTTCGCAATATTTTTTGAAATTTGAGCTCTTTTACTAACATTAACACCTGCGCTGAGGCATCTTTTATGCTCATTTCCTGTCTTTAATGATTTATTCTGGGTTTTATTTTGTTTATTTGATGAAAATGAACAACAAGACACACCATGGAAACATTTTTGTTTGATTTGTGTCGAGGGTGATTTTCGTGTAGAACCCAAAGGGGGGGGTATTGGCACTTTTCATGGAAAAATGTGAAAAATTAAAATTTCTAAAAATGAAATAAATGCCTTGTATACACCTCAAACATTCACTCTATAATGGAAGATTGTTGTTTTTCGCAATATTTTTTGAAATTTGGGCTCTTTTACTAACATTAACACTTGCGCTGAGGCATCTTTTATGCTCATTTCCTGTCTTTAATGATTTATTCTGGGTTTTATTTTGTTTATTTGATGAAAATGAACAACAATCCACACCATGGAAACATTTTTGTTTGATTTGTGTCGAGTGAGATTTTCATGTAGAACCTAAAGGGGGGGTATTGGCACTTTTCATGGAAAAATGTTAAAAATTAAAATTTCTAAAAATGAAATAAATGCCTTCTATACACCTCAAACATTCACTCTATAATGGAAGATTGTTGTTTTTCGCAATATTTTTTGAAATTTGGGCTCTTTTACTAAGCGCTGAGGCATCATTTATGATCATTTCCTGTCTTTAATGATTAACTCTGGGTTTTATTTTGTTTATTTGATGAAAATGAACAACAATACGCAACATGGAAACATTTTTGTTTGATTTGTGTCGAGGGTGATTTTCGTGTAGAACCCAAAGGGGGGGGTATTGGTCTTTTCATGGAAAAATGTGAAAAATTAAAATTTCTAAAAATGAAATAAATGCCTTCTATACACCTCAAACATTCACTCTATAATGGAAGATTGTTTTTTTTTGCAATATTTTTTGAAATTTGGGCTCTTTTACTAACATTAACACTTGCGCTGAGGCATCTTTTATGCTCATTTCTTGTCTTTAATGATTAACTCTGGGTTTTATTTTGTTTATTTGATGAAAATGAACAACAATACGCACCATGGAAACATTTTTGTTTGATTTGTGTCGAGGGTGATTTTCGTGTAGAACCCAAAGGGGGGGGTATTGGCACTTTTCATGGAAAAATGTGAAAAATTAAAATTTCAAAAATGAAATAAATGCCTGGTATACACCTCAAACATTCACTCTATAATGGAAGATTGTTGTTTTTCGCAATATTTTTTGATATTTGAGCACTTTTACTAACATTAACCCTTGCGCTGAGGCATCTTTTATGCTCATTTCTTGTCTTTAATGATTTATTCTGGGTTTTATTTTGTTTATTTGATAAAAATGAACAACAATACACACCATGGAAACATTTTTGTTTGATTTGTGCCGAGTGAGAATTTCACCAAGAACCCAAAGGGGTGTGGCGAGTGTGATTTTCATGTAGAACCCAAAGGGGGGGGTATTGTCACTTTTCATGGAAAAAAGTGAAAAATAAAAATTTCTAAAAATGAAATAAATGCCTTCTATACACCTCAAACATTCACTCTATAATGGAAGATTGTTGTTTTTCGCAATATTTTTTGAAATTTGGGCTCTTTTACTAACATTAACACTTGCGCTGAGGCATCTTTTATGCTCATTTCCTGTCTTTAATGATTTATTCTGGGTTTTATTTTGTTTATTTGATGAAAATGAACAACAATACTCACCATGGAAACATTTTTGTTTGATTTGTGTCGAGTGAGATTTTCACCTAGAACCCAAAGGGGGGGGTATTGGCACTTTTCATGGAAAAAGGTGAAAAATTAAAATTTCGAAAAATGAAATAAATGCCTTCTATACACCTCAAACATTCACTCTATAATGGAAGATTGTTGTTTTTTGCAATATTTTTTTAAATTTGGGCTCTTTTACCAACATTAACACTTGCGCTGAGGCATCTTTTATGCTCATTTCTTGTCTTTAATGATTAACTCTGGGTTTTATTTTTTTTATTTGATGAAAATGAAAAACAATACAAACCATGGAAACATTTTTTTTTTAATTGTGTCGAGTGAGAATTTCAGCTAGAACCCAAAGAGGCGGGTATTGGCACTTTTCATGGAAAAATGTGAAAAATTAAAATTTCTAAAAATGAAATAAATGCCTTCTATACACCTCAAACATTCACTCTATAATGGAAGATTGTTGTTTTTCGCAATATTTTTAGAAGTTTGGGCCCTTTTACTAACGTTAACACATGCGCTGAGGCATCTTTTATGCTCATTTCCTGTCTTTAATGATTAACTCTGGGTTTTATTTTGTTTATATGATGAAAATGAACAACAATACACACCATGGAAACATTTTTGTTTGATTTGTGTCGAGTGAGAATTTCACCTAGAACCCAAAGGGGGGGGTATTGGCACTTTTCATGGAAAAATGTGAAAAATTAAAATTTCTAAAAATGAAATAAATGCCTTCTATACACCTCAAACATTCACTCTATAATGGAAGATTGTTGTTTTTCGCAATATTTTTTGAAATTTGGGCTCTATTACCAACATAACACTTGCGCTGAGGCATCTTTTATGCTCATTTCTGATCTTTAATGATTTATTCTGGGTTTTATTTTTTTTATTTGATGAAAATGAACAACAAAACACACCATGGAAACATTTTTGTTTGATTTGTGCCGAGTGAGAATTTCACCTAAGGCCCAATGGGGGGGGGTATTGGCACTTTTCATGGAAAAATGTGAAAAATTAAAATTTCTAAAAATAAAATAAATGCCTTCTATACACCTCAAACATTCACTCTATAAAGGAAGATTGTTGTTTTTCGCAATATTTTTTGAAATTTGGGCTCTTTTACTAACATTAACAGATGCGCTGAGGCATCTTTTATGCTCATTTCTTGTCTTTAATGATTTATTCTGGGTTTTATTTTGTTTGTTAGATGAAATAAAACAACAATACACACCATGGAAACATTTTTGTTTGATTTTCATCGAGTGAGATTTTCATGTAGAACCCAAAGAGGGGGTATTGGCACTTTTCATGGAAAAATGTGAAAAATTAAAATTTCTAAAAATGAAATAAATGCCTTGTATACACCTCAAACATTCACTCTTTAATGGAAGATTGTTGTTTTTCGCAATATTTTTTGAAATTTGGGCTCTTTTACTAACATTAACACTTGCGCTGAGGCATCTTTTATGATCATTTCCTGTCTTTAATGATTTATTCTGGGTTTTATTTTGTTTATTTGATGAAAATGAACAACAATACACACCATGGAAACATTGTTGTTTGATTTGTGTCAACTGAGAATTTCACCTAGAACCCAAAGGGGGGGTATTGGCACTTTTCATGGAAAAATGTGAAAAATTAAAATTTCTAAAAATGAAATAAATGCCTTCTATACACCTCAAACATTCACTCTATAATGGAAGATTGTTGTTTTTCGCAATATTTTTTGAAATTTGGGCTCTTTTACTAACACTAACACTTGCGCTGAGGCATCTTTTATGCTCATTTCCTGTTTTTAATGATTTATTCTGGGTTTTATTTTGTTTATTTGATGAAAATGAACAACAATACACGCCATGGAAACATTTTTGTTTGTTTTGTGTCGAGTGAGAATTTCACCTAGAACCCAAAAGGGTTCTTGGCACTTTTCATGGAAAAATGTGAAAAATTAAAATTTCTAAAAATGAAATAAATGCCTTCTATACACCTCAAACATTCACTCTATAATGGAAGATTGTTGTTTTTCGCAATATTTTTTGAAATTTGGGCTCTTTTACTAACATTAGCACCTGCGCTGAGGTATCTTTTATGCTCATTTCCTGTCTTTCATGATTTATTCTGGGTTTTATTTTGTTTATTTGATGAAAATGAACAACAATACACACCATGGAAACATTTTTGTTTGATTTGTGTCGAGTGAGATTTTCACCTAGAACCCAAAGGGGGGGGTATTGGTCTTTTCATGGAAAAATGTGAAAAATTAAAATTTCAAAAATGAAATAAATGCCTTGTATACACCTCAAACATTCACTCTATAATGGAAGATTGTTGTTTTTCGCAATATTTTTTGAAATTTGGGCTCTTTTACTAAGCGCTGAGGCATCTTTTATGCTCATTTCCTGTCTTTAATGATTATTTCTGGGTTTTATTTTGTTTATTTGATGAAAATGAACAACAATAAACACCATGGAAACATTTTTGTTTGATTTGTGTCGAGTGAGATTTTCACCTAGAACCCAAAGGGGGGGGTATTGGTCTTTTCATGGAAAAATGTGAAAAATTAAAATTTCTAAAAATGAAATAAATGCCTTCTATACACCTCAAACATTCACTCTATAATGGAAGATTGTTTTTTTTTGCAATATTTTTTGAAATTTGGGCTCTTTTACTAACATTAACACTTGCGCTGAGGCATCTTTTATGCTCATTTCTTGTCTTTAATGATTAACTCTGGGTTTTATTTTGTTTATTTGATGAAAATGAACAACAATACGCACCATGGAAACATTTTTGTTTGATTTGTGTCGAGGGTGATTTTCGTGTAGAACCCAAAGGGGGGGGTATTGGCACTTTTCATGGAAAAATGTGAAAAATTAAAATTTCAAAAATGAAATAAATGCCTTGTATACACCTCAAACATTCACTCTATAATGGAAGATTGTTGTTTTTCGCAATATTTTTTGATATTTGGGCACTTTTACTAACATTAACCCTTGCGCTGAGGCATCTTTTATGCTCATTTCTTGTCTTTAATGATTTATTCTGGGTTTTATTTTGTTTATTTGATAAAAATGAACAACAATACACACCATGGAAACATTTTTGTTTGATTTGTGCCGAGTGAGAATTTCACCAAGAACCCAAAGGGGTGTGGCGAGTGTGATTTTCATGTAGAACCCAAAGGGGGGGGTATTGGCACTTTTCATGGAAAAATGTGAAAAATAAAAATTTCTAAAAATGAAATAAATGCCTTCTATACACCTCAAACATTCACTCCATAATGGAAGATTGTTGTTTTTCGCAATATTTTTTGAAATTTGGGCTCTTTTACTAACATTAACACTTGCGCTGAGGCATCTTTTATGCTCATTTCCTGTCTTTAATGATTTATTCTGGGTTTTATTTTGTTTATTTGATGAAAATGAACAACAATACTCACCATGGAAACATTTTTGTTTGATTTGTGTCGAGTGAGATTTTCACCTAGAACCCAAAGGGGGGGGTATTGGCACTTTTCATGGAAAAAGGTGAAAAATTAAAATTTCGAAAAATGAAATAAATGCCTTCTATACACCTCAAACATTCACTCTATAATGGAAGATTGTTGTTTTTTGCAATATTTTTTTAAATTTGGGCTCTTTTACCAACATTAACACTTGCGCTGAGGCATCTTTTATGCTCATTTCTTGTCTTTAATGATTAACTCTGGGTTTTATTTTTTTTATTTGATGAAAATGAAAAACAATACAAACCATGGAAACATTTTTTTTTAATTGTGTCGAGTGAGAATTTCAGCTAGAACCCAAAGAGGCGGGTATTGGCACTTTTCATGGAAAAATGTGAAAAATTAAAATTTCTAAAAATGAAATAAATGCCTTCTATACACCTCAAACATTCACTCTATAATGGAAGATTGTTGTTTTTCGCAATATTTTTAGAAGTTTGGGCCCTTTTACTAACGTTAACACATGCGCTGAGGCATCTTTTATGCTCATTTCCTGTCTTTAATGATTAACTCTGGGTTTTATTTTGTTTATATGATGAAAATGAACAACAATACACACCATGGAAACATTTTTGTTTGATTTGTGTCGAGTGAGAATTTCACCTAGAACCCAAAGGGGGGGGTATTGGCACTTTTCATGGAAAAATGTGAAAAATTAAAATTTCTAAAAATGAAATAAATGCCTTCTATACACCTCAAACATTCACTCTATAATGGAAGATTGTTGTTTTTCGCAATATTTTTTGAAATTTGGGCTCTATTACCAACATAACACTTGCGCTGAGGCATCTTTTATGCTCATTTCTGATCTTTAATGATTTATTCTGGGTTTTATTTTTTTTATTTGATGAAAATGAACAACAAAACACACCATGGAAACATTTTTGTTTGATTTGTGCCGAGTGAGAATTTCACCTAAGGCCCAATGGGGGGGGGGTATTGGCACTTTTCATGGAAAAATGTGAAAAATTAAAATTTCTAAAAATAAAATAAATGCCTTCTATACACCTCAAACATTCACTCTATAAAGGAAGATTGTTGTTTTTCGCAATATTTTTTGAAATTTGGGCTCTTTTACTAACATTAACAGATGCGCTGAGGCATCTTTTATGCTCATTTCTTGTCTTTAATGATTTATTCTGGGTTTTATTTTGTTTGTTAGATGAAATAAAACAACAATACACACCATGGAAACATTTTTGTTTGATTTTCATCGAGTGAGATTTTCATGTAGAACCCAAAGAGGGGGTATTGGCACTTTTCATGGAAAAATGTGAAAAATTAAAATTTCTAAAAATGAAATAAATGCCTTGTATACACCTCAAACATTCACTCTTTAATGGAAGATTGTTGTTTTTCGCAATATTTTTTGAAATTTGGGCTCTTTTACTAACATTAACACTTGCGCTGAGGCATCTTTTATGATCATTTCCTGTCTTTAATGATTTATTCTGGGTTTTATTTTGTTTATTTGATGAAAATGAACAACAATACACACCATGGAAACATTGTTGTTTGATTTGTGTCAACTGAGAATTTCACCTAGAACCCAAAGGGGGGGTATTGGCACTTTTCATGGAAAAATGTGAAAAATTAAAATTTCTAAAAATGAAATAAATGCCTTCTATACACCTCAAACATTCACTCTATAATGGAAGATTGTTGTTTTTCGCAATATTTTTTGAAATTTGGGCTCTTTTACTAACACTAACACTTGCGCTGAGGCATCTTTTATGCTCATTTCCTGTTTTTAATGATTTATTCTGGGTTTTATTTTGTTTATTTGATGAAAATGAACAACAATACACGCCATGGAAACATTTTTGTTTGTTTTGTGTCGAGTGAGAATTTCACCTAGAACCCAAAAGGGTTCTAGGCACTTTTCATGGAAAAATGTGAAAAATTAAAATTTCTAAAAATGAAATAAATGCCTTCTATACACCTCAAACATTCACTCTATAATGGAAGATTGTTGTTTTTCGCAATATTTTTTGAAATTTGGGCTCTTTTACTAACATTAGCACCTGCGCTGAGGCATCTTTTATGCTCATTTCCTGTCTTTCATGATTTATTCTGGGTTTTTATTTTGTTTATTTGATGAAAATGAACAACAATACACACCATGGAAACATTTTTGTTTGATTTGTGTCGAGTGAGATTTTCACCTAGAAACCAAAGGGGGTGGTATTGGCACTTTTCATGGAAAAATGTGAAAAATTAAAATTTCTAAAAATGAATAAATGCCTTCTATACACCTCAAACATTCACTCTATAATGGAAGATTGTTGTTTTTTCGCAATATTTTTTGAAATTTGGGCTCTATTACTAACATAAACACTTGCGCTGAGGCATCTTTTATGCTCATTTCTGGTCTTTAATGATTTATTCTGGGTTTTATTTTTTTATTTGATAAAAATGAACAACAAAACCACACCATGGAAACATTTTTGTTTGATTTGTGCCGAGTGAGAATTTCACCTAGAGCCCAATGGGGGGGGGGGTATTGGCACTTTTCATGGAAAAATGAGAAAAATTAAAATTTCTAAAAAATGAATTAATTGCCTTCTATACACCTCAAACATTCACTCTATAATGGAAGATTGTTGTTTTTCGCAATATTTTTGAAATTTGGGCTCTTTTACTAACATTAACACTTGCGCTGAGGCATCTTTTATGCTCATTTCTTGTCTTTAATGATTAACTCTCGGTTTTATTTTGTTTATTTGATGAAAATGAGCAACAATACACACCATGGAAACATTGTTGTTTGTTTTGTGTCAAGTGAGAATTTCACCTAGAACCCAAAGGGGGGGGTATTGGCACTTTTCATAGAAAAATGTGAAAAATTAAAAATTCTAAAAATAAAATAAATGCCTTCTATACACCTCAAACATTCACTCTATTAAGGAAGATTGTTTTTTTTCGCAATATTTTTTGAAATTTGGGCTCTTTTACTAACATTAACAGATGCGCTGAGGCATCTTTTATGCTCATTTCTTGTCTTTAATGATTTATTCTGGGTTTTATTTTGTTTATTTGATGAAAATGAACAACAAGACACACCATGGAAACATTTTTGTTTGATTTGTGTCGAGTGTGATTTTCATGTAGAACCCAAAGGGGGGGTATTGGCACTTTTCATGGAAAAATGTGAAAAATTAAAATTTCTAAAAATGAAATAAATGCCTTCTATACACCTCAAACATTTACTGAATAATGGAAGATTGTTGTTTTTCGCAATATTTTTTGAAATTTGGGCTCTTTTACTAACATTAACACTTTCGCTGAGGCATCTTTTATGCTCATTTCTTGTCTTTAATGATTTATTCTGGGTTTTATTTTGTTTATTTGATGAAAATGAACAACAATACACACCATGGAAACATTTTTGTTTGATTTGTGTCGAGTGAGATTTTCACCTAGAACCCAAAGAGGGGGTATTGGCACTTTTCATGGAAAAATGTGAAAAATTAAAATTTCTAAAAATGAAATAAATGCCTTCTATACACCTCAAACATTCACTCTATAATGGAAGATTGTTGTTTTTTGCAATATTTTTTTAAATTTGGGCTCTTTTACCAACATTAACACTTGCGCTGAGGCATCTTTTATGCTCATTTCTTGTCTTTAATGATTAACTCTGGGTTTTATTTTTTTTATTTGATGAAAAAGAAAAACAATACAACCCATGGAAACATTTTTGTTTGATTTGTGCCGAGTGAGAATTTCACCTAGAGCACAATGGGGGGGGGGGGTATTGGCACTTTTCATGGAAAAATGTGAAAAATTAAAATTTCTAAAAATGAAATAAATGCCTTCTATACACCTCAAACATTCACTCTATAATGGAAGATTGTTGTTTTTCGCATTATTTTTTTGATATTTGGGCTCTTTTACTAATATTAACACTTGCGCTGAGGCATCTTTTATGCTCATTTCTTGTCTTTAATGATTATTTCATGGTTTTTTTTTGTGTAAATGATGAAAATGAACAACAGTACACACCATGGAAACATTTTTGTTTGATTTGTGTCGAGTGAGATTTTCACCTAGAACCCAAAGGGAGGGGTATTGGCACTTTTCATGGAAAAATGTGAAAAATAAAATTTCTAAAAATGAAATAAATGCCTTCTATACACCTCAAACATTCACTCTATAATGGAAGATTGTTGTTTTTCGCAATATTTTTTGAAATGTGGGCTCTTTTACTAACATTAACACTTGCGCTGAGGCATCTTTTATGCTCATTTCCTGTTTTTAATGATTTATTCTGGGTTTTATTTTGTTTATTTGATGAAAATGAACAACAATACACGCCATGGAAACATTTTTGTTTGATTTGTGTCGAGTGAGAATTTCACTTAGAACCCAAAGGGGGGGGGGGTATTGGCACTTTTCATGGAAAAATGTGAAAAATTAAAATTTCTAAAAATGAAATAAATGCCTTCTATACACCTCAAACATTCACTCTATAATGGAAGATTGTTGTTTTTCGCAATATTTTTTGAAATTTGGGCTCTTTTACTAACATTACCACTTGCGCTGAGGCATCTTTTATGCTCATTTCTTGTCTTTAATGATTTATTCTGGGTTTTATTTTGTTTATTTGATGAAAATGAACAACAATACACACCATGGAAACATTTTTGTTTGATTTGTGTCGAGTGAGATTTTCACCTAGAACCCAAAGAGGGGGTATTGGCACTTTTCATGGAAAAATGTGAAAAATTAAAATTTCTAAAAATGAAATAAATGCCTTCTATACACCTCAAACATTCACTCTATAATTGAAGATTGTTGTTTTTTGCAATATTTTTAGAAAGTTGGGCTCTTTTACTAACGTTAACACATGCGCTGAGGCATCTTTTATGCTCATTTCCTGTCTTTAATGATTAACTCTGGGTTTTATTTTGTTTATATGATGAAAATGAACAACAATACACACCATGGAAACATTTTTGTTTGATTTGTGTCGAGTGAGAATTTCACCTAGAACCCAAAGGGGGGGGTATTGGCACTTTTCATGGAAAAATGTGAAAAATTAAAATTTCTAAAAATGAAATAAATGCCTTCTATACACCTCAAACATTCACTCTATAATGGAAGATTGTTGTTTTTCGCAATATTTTTTGAAATTTGGGCTCTTTTACTAATATTAACACTTGCGCTGAGGCATCTTTTATGCTCATTTCTTGTCTTTAATGATTATTTCATGGTTTTATTTTGTGTAAATGATGAAAATGAACAACAGTACACACCATGGAAACATTTTTGTTTGATTTGTGTCGAGTGAGATTTTCACCTAGAACCCAAAGGGAGGGGTATTGGCACTTTTCATGGAAAAATGTGAAAAATTAAAATTTCTAAAAATGAAATAAATGCCTTCTATACACCTCAAACATTCACTCTATAATGGAAGATTGTTGTTTTTCGCAATATTTTTTGAAATGTGGGCTCTTTTACTAACATTAACACTTGCGCTGAGGCATCTTTTATGCTCATTTCCTGTTTTTAATGATTTATTCTGGGTTTTATTTTGTTTATTTGATGAAAATGAACAACAATACACGCCATGGAAACATTTTTGTTTGATTTGTGTCGAGTGAGAATTTCACCCAGAACCCAAAGGGGGGGGTATTGGCACTTTTCATGGAAAAATGTGAAAAATTAAAATTTCTAAAAATGAAATAAATGCCTTCTATACACCTCAAACATTCACTCTATAATGGAAGATTGTTGTTTTTCGCAATATTTTTTGAAATTTGGGCTCTTTTACTAACATTACCACTTGCGCCGAGGCATCTTTTTTGCTCATTTCTTGTCTTTAATGATTTATTCTGGGTTTTATTTTGTTTATTTGATGAAAATGAACAACAATACACACCATGGAAACATTTTTGTTTGTTTTGTGTCGAGTGAGAATTTCACCTAGAACCCAAAAGGGTTCTTGGCACTTTTCATGGAAAAACGTGAAAAATTAAAATTTCTAAAAATGAAATAAATGCCTTCTATACACCTCAAACATTCACTCTATAATGGAAGATTGTTGTTTTTCGCAATATTTTTAGAAATTTGGGCTCTTTTACTAACATTAACACTTGCGCTGAGGCATCTTTTATGCTCATTTCTTGTCTTTAATGATATATTCTGGGTTTTATTTTGTTTATTTGATGAAAATGAACAACAAGACACACCATGGAAACATTTTTGTTTGATTTGTGTCGAGTGTGATTTTCGTGTAGAACCCAAAGGGGGGGGTATTGGCACTTTTCATGGAGAAATGTGAAAAATTAAAATTTCGAAAAATGAAATAAATGCCTTCTATACACCTCAAACATTCACTCTATAATGGAAGATTGTTGTTTTTCGCAATATTTTTTGAAATTTGGGCTCTTTTACTAACATTAACACCTGCGCTGAGGCATCTTTTATGCTCATTTCCTGTCTTTCATGATTTATTCTGGGTTTTATTTTGATTATTTGATGAAAATGAACAACAATACACACCATGGAAACATTTTTGTTTGATTTGTGTCGAGTGAGATTTTCACCTAGAACCCAAAGGGGGTGGTATTGGCACTTTTCATGGAAAAATGTGAAAAATTAAAATTTCTAAAAATGAATAAATGCCTTCTATACACCTCAAACATTAACTCTATAATGGAAGATTGTTGTTTTTCGCAATATTTTTTGAAATCTGGGCTCTATTACTAACATAACACTTGCGCTGAGGCATCTTTTATGCTCATTTCTGGTCTTTAATAATTTATTCTGGGTTTTATTTTTTTTATTTGATAAAAATGAACAACAAAACACACCATGGAAACATTTTTGTTTGATTTGTGCTGAGTGAGAATTTCACCTAGAGCCCAATGGGGGGGGGGTATTGGCACTTTTCATGGAAAAATGAGAAAAATTAAAATTTCTAAAAATGAATTAATTGCCTTCTATACACCTCAAACATTCACTCTATAATGGAAGATTGTTGTTTTTCGCAATATTTTTTGAAATTTGGGCTCTTTTACTAACATAAACACTTGCGCTGAGGCATCTTTCATGCTCATTTCTAGTCTTTAATGATTAACTCTCGGTTTTATTTTGTTTATTTGATGAAAATGAACAACAATACACACCATGGAAACATTGTTGTTTGTTTTGTGTCAAGTGAGAATTTCACCTAGAACCCAAAGGGGGGGGTATTGGCACTTTTCATGGAAAAATGTGAAAAATTAAAATTTCTAAAAATAAAATAAATGCCTTCTATACACCTCAAACATTCACTCTATTAAGGAAGATTGTTTTTTTTTCGCAATATTTTTTGAAATTTGGGCTCTTTTACTAACATTAACAGATGCGCTGAGGCATCTTTTATGCTCATTTCTTGTCTTTAATGATTTATTCTGGGTTTTATTTTGTTTATTTGATGAAAATGAACAACAGTACACACCATGGAAACATTTTTGTTTGATTTGTGTCGAGTGAGATTTTCACCTAGAACCCAAAGGGAGGGGTATTGGCACTTTTCATGGAAAAATGTGAAAAATTAAAATTTCTAAAAATGAAATAAATGCCTTCTATACACCTCAAACATTCACTCTATAATGGAAGATTGTTGTTTTTCGCAATATTTTTTGAAATGTGGGCTCTTTTACTAACATTAACACTTGCGCTGAGGCATCTTTTATGCTCATTTCCTGTTTTTAATGATTTATTCTGGGTTTTATTTTGTTTATTTGATGAAAATGAACAACAATACACGCCATGGAAACATTTTTGTTTGATTTGTGTCGAGTGAGAATTTCACTTAGAACCCAAAGGGGGGGGGGGTATTGCACTTTTCATGGAAAAATGTGAAAAATTTAAAATTCTAAAAATGAAATAAATGCCTTCTATACACCTCAAACATTCACTCTATAATGGAAGATTGTTGTTTTTCGCACATATTTTTTGAAATTTGGGCTCTTTTATCACATTACCACTTGCGCTGAGGCATCTTTTATGCTCATTTCTTGTCTTTAATGATTTATTCTGGGTTTTAATTTTGTTTATTTGATGAAAATGAACAAACAATCACACCATGGAAACATTTTTGTTTGATTTGTGTCGAGTGAGATTTTCACCTAGAACCCAAAGAGGGGGTATTGGCACTTTTCATGGAAAAATGTGAAAACATTAAAATTTCTAAAAAGAAATAAATGCCTTCTATACACCTCAAACATTCACTCTATAATTGAAGATTGTTGTTTTTTGCAATATTTTAGAAAGTTGGGCTCTTTTACTAACGTTAACACATGCGCTGAGGCATCTTTTATGCTCATTTCCTGTCTTTAATGATTAACTCTGGGTTTTATTTTGTTTATATGATGAAAATGAACAACAATACACACCATGGAAACATTTTGTTTGATTTGTGTCGAGTGAGAATTTCACCTAGAACCCAAAGGGGGGGGTATTGGCACTTTTCATGGAAAAATGTGAAAAA
>NW_027286561.1:0-21021 GCF_022747635.1 Hetaerina americana
GACGAGCCCTGGAGATGGGAGAATAGAGAACGAGAGAGAGAGGAAGCTGACATGTAAGTGTGGGGAGAAGCAAGTCTGGGTCCAAGGGGTTCAAGGGGGTCAGGGGAGGATGGGCAGAGGAGGGGTCGAGAGGGTTTGGAGAGCGGGGCGGCGTCGGTGGAGAGGGTGAAGATGGGGGAGGAGGTGCGCCGGAGAGGACAAGGGCTTAAAGGGAGGGGTCGCTGGGGGATGGAGGAGGCAGGTGCACGCACAAGAAGAACAAGATGAGCCGGCGGAGGTGTTTACAAGCTTTTTTTCGTCCCCCTCAGACTTTGAAAGGGTCCGACCGCGTCGAACCGACCAGGAACGCTGAGCTAATCGCGCGGCGGTGTTGGGGGGGGATATGGATACGTGTGTGTGCGTATGTGCGAGATGATTTGCTGCTCTTTTTTCTCCCCTTCCTTCTCTTCGCCTTCCCTTAAATTCCCCATCTTTTCGTGCGAGAGGAAGACTCGCATCCTCCCCTTCCTCCCTCGCCAAAACCCACTCGCGGCGCCGTGAGGAACTAATTCCCAAGGAGGGAGGGCGAGAGGTGGAGTCGGATGGGTCGAGGAGGGAGAGGATGAATTTAAAAAAAGCGCGCAAAAATATTCTAATTAAGAGAAAAGAAAAATTTACGAGCGCGTTCGGAGGGGGCGAGGGAGTTGCATATCTTCGGCGGTCGCTTCACCATGGATAAGGTAGGGGAAAATGGAATTAAATTGGGGAGAAGAGTAGCGGCGCGGACGGTATTCATTTTTCCGCTTTGTTTTCGGTGAAACGCGCTCTTTCCATCCTTTCCCCCTTCCACCCCTCTTTCTAACCACCTGACCAACACCATCACAATCCTCGACGTCGCCACCCACCTCCGCGTTTCCGGGCACATTAATTGGGCTGGGGGGTTGAGAGTATAAAGGGGGTGATGGAGAGAAGCGCGCTCGCTGGACGAGGCCCAAGATGCTCCCGACAATTGAATTCCTCCACCATACCGGACTGACGATGCAACCCGACGACGGATTCCCGGGGTGCGCCGAGAAACACGAAGCGTCGACATTTCTTCCGCCGGAAGGGAACGGATTCCACGCCAAGGCGAATATAATGTTGCGCTGAAAATTTAATTTTCAATCTGCAGAGCGGAGACCCGGTGCAGGAATTCCTTTTTGTGCGGCCAATTTAAAATCGTGGATGGAGAAGTGGTTTTTTTGCCAGCATCCGCTTCATGCAGCGATCCCCTCGCATACGACCCGAAACGCAGAGTTCCTGATGTGCCGAGGAAAATGACTCGCCGAGAGTAGAAATATCAATTAATGATTGCTATATTGTTCCACCGACGAGACACGTAATTAACACCCATCATAAAGATTACATGATTTCTATTAAATTACTTCTATTATTAAGTAATCTAATGGAATTACTGTGGAGAGCCTGCAACTTAAATGCTGAGCATAACAATGGGGCAGTAAATTTGATTGGTAATATTTTTAATCTGTGCGAACTTACTTATTAAACCATTCGATTATCTGAGAAATGCAAAACATAGTTAAGCATAAAGAAAAATGCTTTGTTCTCTTAAAACCATTAATATGTAAGAAACTAAATTACACCGCCTCACATCAAAATGAAAATTCTTCCATCGGAATTCAATGTGTATGAAAAAATTTAAAACATTCTCTCATCTACTTGAGGATTTTAATTTCCCAGACAAATACTTAATCCACATATTTGCTGTGAAGACTTTTTGAACCTCAACTTTAATCAGAATCCGTGTTTACCGTCTAGTCAAGAAAATACCTAGAGGGTTTAGGACATTATCAGAATTAAAATGCATTTTAACTGTGTAAGGAGCAATGCTTCCACGAGAATTAAAGAATGGCCCATTGTCTGCGCGCACTCATAACTCTTAGAGCAACAGTTCCTTTCAACCGAGGTAAGTTGTGTGATTCCAGGAGAAAAATTCACGTTTGGCAATGTCGGGGGCAGAGATGGTCGAGGCAAATCATGAGTTTTAAAGAGGAGAACGAGGTGAGATTGTTGCATAGCATACGCCCTTAAAAAATACGGCTCAGAGATTGGTTACAGCAGTTCGGGAACTGAGCTGCTACGAGTTAATATTCATTTAATGGATAGTGGACTCGAGGAATGCTGTCGTGCCTTTTGGAATTCAAAAGAATATAAGTGAAGGCAAGGAAGCATTCGGAGATGGGAATCGATTGTGAAGATAAAGAAGAGAAAAGGAGATTCGCTCTAAGTGAGAAAGCCCGTGAGTACTTAAGCTATTCTGGAATGCTATGTTGGAAAAAACGAATCGAGCAAATGAATGTCCGCAAACTTTCCGAAATGTGTTTACTTTAAATCCCTGAGTCCTAAGGAAATAATCTTTCGTTATTTTACTCCAATACTTTCTTTCCCCGATTCTTATTACTCAACTCTCATTGAGTGTTGATCTTTTTGATTCATCCTCATGGGAACCCTTGTAGCAAACTAAGTTCTCAATCACCGTCCTCTAGGGTTCAACAGGAGTAGCAATATTTCCTTTTGGGTTAAGTCAGGACAAGAATTCAGCCTGACACCATTGACACACTCCATTTGGCGCCCAGAAACCTTATATTTGATAACAAATCTGAGGCGGCAAGTGGGATTTTTCAACTCAAGTACAAGTAATACTTTGAGATGAAATGCGAACATAAATTCGTCAATGTTGAATTCAAAAAGAGTTTATTTTAGTGTCGGATGTCATACCGTGTCCTGTTAGGAGAGCTAAAAAATGACTCGTTGAACCGTTGTAATTAGGGATCCATCCAAAACCTACCGTAAACGATAGAACACCAATAATAATACCAACTCATTAAGGATCCAATAAATGAAACTAGGGAGGAACAAATTATGTAGCTTAAATTTTCATGAATACGGTTATAAAAAACAGTAAATTTTCTCAACTAAAAGCGAATTCCTTTTAAGTCTTTGTTAGACTATATAAGAATCAATATTCTGTAATAGTAAGCAATTCTTACGAATTCGTTACCTTGATTTTATAATTTGAAAAGTAATCTTTGGATCGGAAAGAAAATAAATGGCTAATTTTAAAAATTTTTGAGAACGATTTAAGTCCAGTGTCTTACTTCACTTCATAGTGCATATTGCTAACTTTAAATCGGTCGGAGCTAGTATGGAAGTCAACATAATGAAAAAACGATTTTTCGTGAAAACGAAACGGTACGAAAAAGCCACTGTTTTCTGAAATTAATTTGTAACCGAATAATTTCCTCCTTCAAATTAATAAAGCAATTATTTAAAGCAAACATTAAGTTCTTCAAACAATTCTCTTTTTTATTAGTTTATTGACATCCATAATGGAGCATTGAAATTTTAATGAACGGAATAATTAATGAGTTCTAATGGCGGCAGACACAAATACCTATTAACTCATGTTTTATGTCGTAGTTATTGATCAATTTTAACCAATTGATTTTGCTTTAATAATACGTTAGGAGTAATGTTCAGTGATAACCGGGAAACATTTTATGGGAGCATTAATAAAAACTGAATCGAATAAAACAGTTGTAAAAGTACGTTAGAGATGCTATGCGCGAGAGAGAAATCGAGTTACTAATTGAATCACAGCATCATACGCCATATAGGGAACAGGTCGCGTTTACGTGTAGCAGTAGATACTCAGTAGTTAGTATTGGTGGACGTAATGTGAGTCCAATATGCTTGAATTTTTGCGTGCGATTATGTCGAAATTTTCACACAGTAATGGTTAGTCAGGTGGTTATTATTTACATATTTGAGCAGATAAAAGACAAACACGCATCATCTTGGACTTATTGCACGCAGTTTAGCGCAGAATTAATCTCTCAAGTATCGATGTATGCTTGCGATCTAAATCTTTCGCCCAAGGTTACGCCGCAAACCTCGATGTGAATTTTTCACGTATCTCGGTACTCTAGTTGACTTGAGGCGGTTGATGTGCACATGTCAGGAGAGAAATTTGCATCTCTTTGAGACGGAGTTGGCGTGGGGTGTTGCCCACCGGTGTTGCCCACCAGACGCAAGAGCTCGCCAGAACAAATATTTTTCGAGGGGGAGAAAAAAAAGTAAACTCCCAAGTCCTAACAAAAGAGTCTGCTGCGGAGAATGAACCCAAGACTTCTTTGTCGCGGGACGGAAGTGAGCATCGTAGGGGAGGTTGGAACTGTAGAGGGCGAGAAGGAGCAGAAGAGGAGAAGAAGGGCATCTCTCCACTTAGTCACGTTAAAGTATGTAAAGGAGAATCGGAGGGAGGGGGGAGCGGAGAACAAAGGCGATCGCGGGGCTTGAAGAGGCCAAGTGGAAAGGGTTTCATAGGAGAGAAAATAGAGGAAGCGGAGTGACAAAAGGAGCAACTGGGCCCATTCTTCAACTCTATTTAAGCGGGTGAGGTTACTGACCTCCTCCGGTCACCACGGAATATGCGTGCCTTAATTTTAGGCCACTAAATGCTCAAAACCTGGAGACTCGTCACAGAAAGATTTAATTAGCGAATTTAGCAAACTTTGAGAAAAAGCCAAGTGGTACCTTGAAAAATAGAGTAAGAATGAACTGGAAACGTCACGAGTTTTTACGAAACAATGAAAATTTAGTTGGGAGAGCATAACGAAATAAAAGTGAAATGTCAAGGAAAAGTCATCCAGTACATTTTCACAGACAGAACCAGAAAAGTACTCAAAAGTTATTAAAACAAAATTGAGAGTTAATCCTTTCATGAAGATTATTCTAAAAAAAACTCTGACCGAAAAATATAAATCTTATTACAATGCTTTTAATGTTGACCAGGAGGCATTAATTCTAAACCCATAATGGACTAGGAAAAGGAAATTATCTGTCGATTTTATCCATGCATGGCATAATTTTTCCACAGGGCATTGGAAACCTAAATGGTAGTAAACATTATACACACTGATTGATCCAGCCATCGATTTTCCTTAACCCTCCTTTGTCACGCCATATGCACCAGTCTCAATTGTGATAACAAGGAAATAAATCCATCTCAATGTATCGTATTAGTAGAAAAGAACAATTTAATGTTAATACACTTTGAAATTAACCAAAAATGCATATTGTTTCTCCTTTCCTTGATTTAAGCACAGATCAGAAGCTGTAATAAAATAGCACCCAAATATTTAATAATTTAATAAATTTATCCTGTGGTACAAAACAACTCCAGAATAATATTTCAGGGCAATGAACGACTAAGGACTTGAGAATTTAATGGGTTAAAAGATAGGAGACTAGCGATTGATAGCATAAATTTACTGGTGCACCGAAATCCCAAAGCCCAGAGGAAATCGATGTTGATACCTTTGACTCTCCATTCGGTGATTGGATCGGTGACTCTCCGTTTGGGAATTATGTTGAGTAAGTCTTTAAGTGACTTCTTGAGATGAGTAAACCATTGATCGAGGTGTCCATAAATGATTTCGAAAAAAATGAGGGAAGTCTGTTTAAAATAGGCAGGGAATATTCCAACTGAATGAGAGTTAGAGCCATCATCATGCGTAAATACAGGTATAATAGTTTGCTCCTTTCAATGAGAAAAAATCGTTCGCTGACCATGATGGCCCGAAAACGAGTAATTGAAATATTACTTTATTGGCATATACTATATGTGGAAGCCTTCAATAGGTTTGATGCTGATTAGAGGGCTCCGCCCAAAAGAAATGGCGCTGCATAATAAAATCGAGGGATTTTCGCGAGCTTTGGAATCCTCTAGAGCACTGCCTTCCAATCGCTTACTTCACTAACTTCGGTCAAACTTATTCAAGAACTACTACTGCTTGTTCAAGTGGAAGCATGAAATCGGTCCCATATCACTTACGGACATCTAACATAGAAATATGCAACAGGAATTTGAAGTTAGCGCGTCAGGGAGACCAGGATGAGTTGGAAGAGAAGATACACTCGAACCTCTTCAAGTCCACCACCTTACTTATTTCTTCAGAGAGAAAAATTCCCCGTGGGACTGCCACGAGAACTTGACAATGAGTCGTCGGCGGCAAAGCTTGGAGCAAGAAAGGAGGTGATTAAATCGGTCAAGTTAGGGTAAGTTACGAAATTCAACTAAAGAAAGGATCAATTCGTCGTCATTGGAGGTAAAGCACTCTTGTTAGGACCCACCCGCTGAGATTGTAATCGTGCGATTAATTAGCCATGCTGATGCTGCAGGGGTTGGAACCAATTAGATATATCGAGATAACTTATTCCTAGCACAGTCAAATTGAAGATCCAGGCGGCGGTCACTCTCCGGCTACCTCACACATCTCAGCTGAAAAGGTTTATTATGCAAGTCATTATTTCTCTCTCTATTGTTATTTTAGTCTCTCTTTTCCGTGGTTGGCTAAAAAATAATGCGACATTATCTTGGACTGAGGGTTGGCGGACGAGTTGTCTTAACCGCTTCGGCGCGCCCTATTTTACTCCCCCAGCCTCTACGGGGCTTGATCTGGTTTGAAAGGATTGAGATGGGGGTCTCCTCGTCCTCGTCTTTCTTCTGACGACGTCATGGGAAAATAAAAGGATCAAAGGAAGAATAAAGAGGCTGAGTACAAACTGTGATATAACCCCTGAGCTGTAAGCACTCGTCCCAAATTTCATACAAGCAAAGAATCATTTTAAGCCATTCTCTGATATTTTCATCGGGTTAATGCGCCTTGTGACTTTTTCCTCAGACTTTTATTGTACCCGAGATAGTGCAGGTATTATTTCGTGGGTTTTCTTTAATTCTTGCGACTTTCTTGCGACTTGGAAATTTCCTAAGAAGAAAGAAACTGGAAGAAAACGGAAATCTCGAAAGACAGATTCAATGAGATTCGAGGGCTTTAAGGTAAGGATCAGGATGTAATCCCGGAGATCCCGAGGAAGAAATTTCTTTGGCACGGGGCATAGCGACGCATGCTTGGATTTTCCGATCGAAGCGGCAAGGGGAAAAAATTAAAAAATAAAGTAAACGACACTTTGGCAGTTGACCGAAAAAAATGTATCAGAGTGGGGAATAGGGAAGAGGAGAGCGGCTTCTTACTAATCCACATAGACTTAAGGAACGCAAATAAGGGAACAAAACCAAAGACGTCTTCAAATGTTCACTTTCTCACTCTGATTGTCTTTATCTTCCGCACTCTTTCCCCATGTTTCTCTCTAGCTTTCCTTTTTTCCCTGGCTCCATTTCATAATTTCAGATGCAAGACCTTCTTCAACCAGCCATCGAGAAACATCCTTAGTCGTACTGGCTTTCCGAGAAAACGTTGTCACTTTTGCTGGGTGTTCTGCAGGTTTTATTAACATGCTAAGATTCTGATGAGCATACATACTAAAGGTAATGAGGCTAATGGCTTTGAAGTTTAGGCTTTATGTGAATCTTCAATGAGTGGAACTTTCGATACCACTCACAGGTAAAATCATATTTTCTAGACAACCAGGGTCAGAGGAATACATTTTTTTTAGATTTTAAATTGAAATAAATCACCCTGGTTTAATAAGACAAATAGAGGAAATGAGTAGGAGAACGCAGAGCCGTTTTCATTGTAACGTTTATTCTACACCTGAAGAAGTTGTATTCTACTTATTATGCAACAAAAATGAGAGTAAAAGAACGTGTATGCTAAAATACGTCAGAAACAAATTCTTCCGGAACACCTGCATTTTCTGAGTTTCCCTTTGTTTTATCACAATAACGCAAATGCCTGAGTTTTCCTGGTTATCGGGCAGTCTGAATTAGAAGTAGATGTGAATAACAATTACTGCCGTGATCAATTAAAAATATCAACATGGCTACATACAATGCATAAAATAAGTACCACATTTCCATCCAGATACCGTCGATATGAGGCTTTCGTAATCATATGAAAAGGTATCAGTGTGCATGACAGATAAAATAATGGACATTTCATGATACAAATCCTTGAAAATACAATACGCCTCCAAAATTAGGCGTTAAAACGTTGTTGTTTCAATTTATAGATCGTGATGGCCTATAAATTTGGTCCATCAACCATAATTTAATCCGTCTCACAGGTGCAGGTCGTAAAATGAAATTCCGACCTTTAAATTCCCGATTAATTTAAATAATTTTCAGATTGAGGTTGATCGTTTCTAGGCTCCAAGTCTGACCATTTCCGTAATTAGAATGTTTTCAATGTTTCATACGACAATTTACCACTCACAAAAGCCACCTTGGAGCTACCTCCTAATATGCATGTACCAATGTATGTTTGTATATATATATATATATATATATATATATATATATATATATATATATATATATATATATATAAACACTCCCCTCCTTCAGTATTTTCTTTATGATACTTCTGAAAGTTAGCCATAACTATAACTAGTTGGTAGAACTTAACTTTCATTAATCGTAAACTCTATTGCATTCATAATTTTGTTTTGTGGTAATCCTTATTTTTTTTTCAAAACAGCCAGAACTGCTTAAAATCGCCATGGATTATTTGGTATCAAACGGTGGTTCCCCCAAAATAAAAATCAAACAGGCTTTCCAAAGGACCCGGATTCGTATCTTGGAGGTTGCAGGAATATTCAGTGGTATTTTGATTCCTAGTTTAGAGTGCTACGTGGAGAGTAATTCAAGTGGAGTACGTCGGATGAGAAGTTAAACTACGACCTCTTGGTGCTCTCCGTTAAAAGTGGGCTAGTGAGAGAATCCTTCCTACATTCCCTGAATATCATATCCGTTTCGAATGAACCACCTATCCATGATGGCGCAAATAATCTTTAGCTGTCAGTCGCCTTCCCTTATAACTCCTACTACCACTACCTAATAAAAATGTTGCTGTAAAGTACACATCCTTCCCCATTGCAGTGTTGCAGCAGAGGGGCAGCTGACTGCTGGCCAATCAGGTTCCTGGTTCGCCCTTTCTCTCACAGCTGGTCAGGTGGTGCTTAAATCGGACAATTGCTTGGTGCTCTGAACCAGCCTTGAAGTAATACATTCGCCCGTTGAGTTGTCTACAATCATCATTAGTTACATGGTTTTCATGACCTGTGGTGAGAAATAACTACTGTTCTATGATATGGACTGCTATCATAAAAAGAAATTGCTATTCACTGAATTCACGTGTGCATAACAACGTGCCCAAGCGTTAATTATGGCTTGCTATTGTATTCCCTCTGTCGTGTTTCATCATCAATGGAATGCGGTGTAAGAGATACGCAAGACGAAGAGAGAGATGGGAGCGAGGTAGTGGAGGGAACGGCGTAAGAAAGAGGAATTACAGCTGGGAGAAAGTAATAATCTTCAACAGGAGAAATGGTTAAATTACTTTTGAGCATCTATAAAAGGCGCAATAGACGCAAGCATGCGTAGAAAATTCCAAGGATTCAAAGAGATATCATTTAGGTTTTATTATGGTTAGACTCCGAGTTAGTAAAAGCGTAATTAGTTTGCAGTTTCCCGGAGGCGGATGCAGGTTCAGATAATAACACAGTGATCTACATATATTAAGTGTTACGTCATATTCAAAAGGATAAAAAAGAAAGTACGATGTAAAAAATGGAATGTAAGAGATTGAGACGAGAAAAAAAGGAATAAGTAACATAAGGCGGTCGAAAAATATCTGAGTGAAAACAAGAGAATGGTCACAATGGAAGAAAGGTGGAAACATCTCATAAAAGAGATATCGACATTCTCAAGCAAAAAAAATAGAAAGATTAAACAGGAAAATTTTATGAAGTCTTGAATGCCACAAGACATAATAAGGAATATAGACAAGAGAAAGACATTAAAGAATATGAATAAAGAATCAGGCAGAAGAAAGAGCAGAGGGATAAATAATAAACTAAGGCGAGAAAATAATAGGTCAAAAGAACCGTGGTGGAAAAAGCAGCGGACAAATATGGATTTTCTACAGAGAAAGGGTAAAATGGGTGCTCCGTACGTTAAGAATGTTGAAAATATTGTTAGGAAGTAAGAAAAGAATATCCGTGCAGTTTATCAGAAATACAACGGGAATAGTATTAATCAACCGAGAAAAGATTCAGCAGGGAGTGAAAGCATACAAAAAGGAGCTTCATGGTTAAGATATTTGGCCAGCGAGTTCATGGATAAAAAAGTTACGATGATTATAGCTTACGTTCAAGCATACATAGGTTGCAGTATAAAAAAGATATTTGAGGAAATGCTTGATTTGTATTACTTAGAGAAGTAGGGAGAACATTTTTATGAACTCATTGGAAGCATTTTAGAGGAGGTAATTTGACCAGAAGAGTTCGTCAGAGCAGTATTACTTCCAATTCCATACCAGAAAAAAACAACAATTAATTGAAATAAATATATTTCACACAACCAGGAGTAGTTGAGGAAATTCTCACATCAGCTAGCTTTCGATGAACAAGCATGAGTTAGCTAGTCAGCCGAAGTATAACAATCAGTACTTGTTTCATTGCAGAATCAGTGTGACAGGTATGGGATAAGAATAAATGATAAGAAAACGATGGTAATTCGACTCTAAAGAATAGTAAGGTTGGTTAAACTTTCAGGTGGGGGACATAAAATTATACAGTTAGAATATTTCACCTATTTAGGAAGTGTTTGTGTAGAAAATGATCAAAGCAATAAAGGCAGAAGAAGATGTATTGCATTACATAGAGAAGCTTTCACAAAAAGGTGGGAGTTTACCAAAGGATCATACGTAAGGGTGCAAATATAAGATTGTTGAAAACTTTTATATAGATCGTAGTTTTGCATGGAATGTAAATTTGGCCGCTGAGTCCACAGGGTAGACGTAAATTAGTGACTTTTGAAATGTGAGCGTGGAGAATATGGGACAACTAAAATGGACGGTAAGGAAAACAAACAAGGTATCGAAAGATAAGAGGAAGGATAGAAGGTTTTTGGTAATAATTCAAAATTAGAGGAGTGAATGTTAGGCAAGCGAAGTACAAGGAGGAAGAGAATAAACATGTTGAACAAAACGAAGAATGGGAGAGTATGTATGGAATTGAACGAGGGTTTATTGTAACGTAGAGTGCGAAAGGGTGTCTCGATAGGTATGGCTTAAGGATGTTACGATGCTTCGTATGTACATACAAAACGTACCTTTTGTGCATACAAAACATACCTTAATCGGTAAATTACCAATAATAATAATAATGGTATACTTTGCAAACAAAATCTGTGACTACGATGATTTCAAGCCGAAAAGAGAGGAGATTTTAGGTAATCGAAAAAATTCTATTTTTAAAATTCACGAACTTTACGGACGGGCCTCATACAGTTAAAGGTGGCAGACGCAGTAAAGCTACCTCGAGGCGGTTTGTCATATTTTTCAGGGAGTATTAAGTTTGCTTCTTTTAATCCGCGTAATGTTCAGGCACTTTTCATTAAATTTCAATTGTATATCATTAAACCTATATTATTTTCTACGTACTTATTATGTTCTAGTACTTTCCTAAATGTTGTGATTTTTCCACCCTTTCTCTTCGTGGACGTTCTTCTATTGCTACATAAAAATCGACCAGGTTCTATCCAGGAATTTCTCTTGAAAATCTAACTTTTCAAGATAAATCTTATTTGCATCAATCCTTTTTCTCATTGGTAAATTACGTACATAAAGAGTAGAGATGGTTTCAATTTCACAAGGGTAACGACGAAAAATCTCTAGCTACATCTCCCTCTCTATATTTTTAATCAATCCGAAGTGTTCGAGGTGTGGAAAAAGGCTTCAGAAAAGAACTTTTGGGACTGTAAGGTGCTCTTGGGGAAGCAAGTAAGAGGGGGGAATAAAAGTCCGAGAGTATTTTCATAGCCTCTCGGGAGTCGAGGGCGACGATCACGGAGATCGGGTGAGGGGAGGTCGGCTTAAGGAGAGAGGGAAATGAGAAAGTAGAAATAAAGAGGACGTGGGAGAGAGGCAATCGGATGTTTTTGGAGTATTTCCCCACTGCCTTAAAATTCTCCTCACTGCATCCTTTCCTCCAACTGGTGTTACCAATAAAATGAGTTTTCCTCCAGTATATTACCTCATATACTAAAGGTCTACGCTTTTAACGTTTTTCGCATCTCGAGGACATGAACATTTTTTCCAAAATAAGCTTTGTTACATGGAGCTATATTTTTTCACAGAAACAGAGAGCGATTGAATAATTATCATAATATTTTATTCTAACACCAGTAAGCCAAAAGTATAGTGTACTTAAAGTAATATTTTTATATAGCAGTATGTAGATGTATGATGATATGGATTTGCGTGGCAAGAAAATAACCATACGAAAGATAAAGTAAATCAATTCACGTAAAGAACAAGAGTTCCAATTGTATGAAAACTCACGTTAGTAGGGGAGCATAGAGGGTCAAAATTCGACCTTTAATGAAAGGTTCCCGGTTTTTATTTCGGGTAATGTCTCTATTCGTCCTAGATAATCCTTAAGTGTTCATTTTAACCAGTATCTTTTGAAAAAACGCATTTGGGGTTGGAGAAACTACCCCACTCTTGAATGTGAATCACATACTCCGTAGGATCGCGATGTGCAGCCTTTGTCTCCCAACGGTTCACGTAACAGATATTACACCGGCTTGCGGACCGAATTTGGAAAACTGCAGAAAATCAACAAATTAATTCGTGCAGTTGAATATTTTATTACATCAATAGTCATATAAAGTAACTAAAAACCATCGGATAACAATGGAGCTACACGAAATTTCTGTTATGGATAAATTAAAATAAACAATAATATCAGCGATCGAGGGCCTCATAACAAAGAAAATGGAGGACCGTAAGCGGACCGCGTGTTATGCGCAACTACGAAGAGCTTAGTGCGAGGTGATTTCTAATTATAATCATCAAACCTACGGAAGTTAGTTCTTATAAAATATCCTGTCCACATCCCGTACTGGAGATAACTCTGAATGGCAAACTAAAGTTCACTTTAATGTCGCCCCTCCGCTCCTGAATAGGTGAATCAAGTTTGTTAAATGATAGCCAGAATATGGATCACATATTATCTGGCAAGGAGGAAATTATTCTCCCAAACACATGCTTGTGCCATAATGTCTTCTCTACTTCACTGAATTCTCATTCATGTGTGACATAAATTGTTTTATGAGGCATATTCGAAAAGTAGGGGCCGTTTGGTCATAAAAGTATATATTCGTTATAAAAAGTTTTTATTGACGTTTTTAGTCTCCTACAAACCAAATTCACTTTTCTGCATAACCATTACTTGCTTCTAAGCACATTTCCTAACGTTTCACCAGCTTCTTTAATCCCTCAGCATAGAAGTTCAGCGCATAGGAATTGAACCAAAGGTGGTCTTGAGATCCTCGTCATTCCCTCAAGTTCACCAAGCCACTTTTTCAAGTGCCTGAAGAGGAAATAGTCGCTCGGCTAGAGGTCAAGTCATATCCGTCGTGTCAATAGCGGTCCAAAAACTCTCGTCCACTTCGAAAATACTAGAATACAAATATAGTTAGACACCATTTTCTAAGCTTTCCTTTATTCATTACTGCAGGTCCAGAAGCTAGGCACAATTTCTGATGAATTTGGTCACCTGATGGTCCTTTTGCACATAGAAATCGAACCAAAGTACACACTTCACAACAGGCGGAGCAGCGACTTTCGCGGGCATTGTTATCTACGATACATTCAACTAAAGAAAAAGTACTACGGAATCAAAACAATTACTTCAGTTGTTTTGGAAACAATCAATAGATGGCGCCCCATACACACGGATTTGTTCTGATCCATCAATATATCATAAAAAAACAGCTCTTAATTTTCAAATATGCCTCGCTATGGAAGTTACTTTGTGCATTTCGTGCATTGGATATGTGAATCCTTTCACCTTAATCGCTCGCCGTACTCACCCTTGTTTTTCGAATGTCTTGTGTCTGATTTTTTTCTTTAAAATAACTACTAGCTATACCCTATTTTACAGGCACCCCATTTGGGTGGATTTCTTGTTCTTGGTCTATGGCATATAAATTCAATACGATCCCCCCTTTATTTCACTCCGGAAGAATCACTTAAGTGTAGGGAATGAAACAAAGTCAATGGCATTTAATCAACCAACCAGTTAGTGCAAACATCTTCGCTCATTTTTCATGAAAGTGGAGTAATAATAAAAATCACAGCTGCAACCACTCTGAGAAAAGTACAATAAAAAATCACGGAGTGTATAAAATAAATTAACTTTATCTTCAGGATGGTTATCTGATTTCTAGACTCAATTCCCGACATTTTCTCGATCCTTTAAACATTTTTGTCTTTTGCCCGATTGTCTCATCTAATAATGCACTTTTTTTTAATGATCCTTCATCAATGTGTACGCCGAAAAACGAACTGGTCTCACAACTAAACGGATCAACGTGCTCATTGGATATTTGTGATTTGCATACCACATTACCGACTTCTTAAAAGAAAACTATACCCTTTTCCTGCTTTCTTAATGAATATTTGAGGAAGTTGAATAAATCCTGAGTTTTCCCTGATTTCCCGATTTTACCGACTAGGCTGTCTCTCTGGAATTTTAATTAAGAGATAATTGGATATTCTGAGTTTGTTGAATGCCCCGTCGGTTGCCAGTTAACCAAAACATCACTTACTTGGATTCCACCCAGATTGGAAGTGAAATGCAGAACGTAAAAAGTATTAGTAAACCAAGTATATTAGACCTGGTAGCATCTCCGCCATTACTGGAATAAGGGGCGACATATGCATTTCTATATTGCCCTACAGCTTAACTTGATGCTATGTTTGGCTGCATAATTTAACTTTATTTCACTGCTCAAATTCTATTCTTGCGTGTTTAAGGAACTGTGAATGAATGTGGAGGAATGTTATCTTTCCTTATGCAAAGCGAGGGTAAGCATCTTGCCGCGGCGATTTCTAGTGGCCGACCGGAACTCTACCAGCGGTCAGCCTCCAGATCACGTTGGCAGCTACCCGTCTTACCCATCTCATCCATCCCTATCCCTGCACACCCACTGTCCTCCCACCTCTTTCTCCCCGCCCCCCCCCCTCCTCCATGCCCTCGAGAGCCCATCCCCTCTCATCCCAGTAGAAGGAGAAGGAATGAAAAGACGAAAGAAGGATGAAATGGAAGGACTGAGAGGAGGATGGGGAAGGGACGCGAAGCCTAAGGAGAATGGCAAATGAGGAGGATGGAAGAGGTTGGAGATGAGAAGAGTGGAGTACCAGGAGGAGGAGGAGGAATTGAATTGGATAGGAAGAAAGAGGTGGTCGAAGGGGGGCTCTCTAAACGAGGGATAAATGAATAGTACTTGGGAGGGAGCAGATGGAGAGGGGCGGGAGGGAGTGGCAGGGTATGGGAGACCGTAAGGGGGTTAGGTAGAATGGGAGGGACCCTGAAATACACGGGCGGTCGGGGATGGAAAAAAAACCTGGGAGTGATGGTTGGAGGGGAAGAGATAAGGCTTTTATGATTCAAGAAAAGGGCCTTATGAAAGGTTTCTGCTTCCGAAGGAGGAAGGAGATCGAATTCCTCAGTTGTTTTATGCAAGTACGCGGGAACGTTGGGGAGTGAGGGAAGTGGGACGTGGGTTTTGGGAGCGTCTTTCTTTATAGCTATGAAGATTTTCAAGCGGAAAGTTCAGTTTGGTCATTTTGAAAAGTGGCCTCATCTTTACATTTATTTTACGCCTGCGACATTATGCATCGCCATTCGTTTTGTCGATCATTTGTTCGCAACTGTGCCCACGGACAGCGGTTATAAGCACTGATGTATTTTAGAGGAGGGACGGTATGAATTGATATAGACTTTAAAATTATCTAAGATAGCGAGGCATATTTCCACTTTGAAGTTAAATGTTCTAGTTGAAATTCGGAGGGATGAAAACAAAGCACCCTATGAAAAATTATTTCGAACGTTGTGTGCAACGCTGTAAATCTGAGAATTCACTACATTTTGATGGTTGCTATGGATTTATAGAACAAAAAAAATTCAAAGAGACGCACAAGTACAGTTTATTTAACGCTAATCCTGAGACATCAAAATCGTCAGTTTTATCAATTGTTACGCTATCAAGAATTAAATAAACTCAGATGATCTCCATTAGAACTCATGAGAATGGCGCATGCTCCCTTATTAAAATAACATCCGTGATTGGTAAGTATTCTATAATTTATTTAAAAACATCCTGTTGAAGTGCAAACAGTTGTAATTAATTGAGATTAAAGATAAAAGTCAAGGAAACGCACGGCTGCACTACCATATTGAAAATGTGTTTCAAGGAACTAACAACATTTTCCCGGAAGTTTTGGTGATTTTTGTCCGGTATTCTTGACCAAATAATAGCATATAACGTGAGGTCTGTTTACCAAAGCCCACTAAGCTCCGCGGATCCAGAGTTGGCCGGAATTCGGGACAGTAAGTTGTTTTTGCTAATTGCGGGAAAGTAAGTTGCTCGGCAAATGAAAAGCCTCTTGAGTAGCTTAACTGGTGTGAATTCGAGGTCATTTTATTTGCAGCTTGTACACTTCAATATTCCTTGTCTTTTGTTGGTATGGCATTGTTATTTCCTTGGCGTTATGATAAATCAGAAAGAGAGAGAACACATTGAAGTACCTTAGATTTTTCTCTGGTTTTTAGATGGTATGCAATCCATAATGCATATTATGATCCCTTTATGGCATAACAAAACTGAAAGCATATGTGAATATAATTTTATCTATTTAGGTATTTTAATTATAACTAAGAAAAATAAATTAGTCTGTTTCTGTTATCTATGACACTACCAAATAATTAATAATTGTGCCCCTCCTCAAGAAAAATATTTAGAATCTGTGTACCGGGTGGAATATCTGCCTTGCAGTGGATACTTAAACTCTATTCTACGACTCAAACAAGAGAAGATTATTTAACCAATGCTATCTCAAAAAATATCTTGACTGGAAAACAGTATTTAGTTCGTATTACAAAGATAGAAAAACATAAACAACGGCTAGAGATTAAAACGAGGTCTAACGGGGGTGTGGTGCTAACGCATTATTTTCGCACAGTTTATTGAGGTAATTTACGACCAATTTACGCCGGATTAGGGCTAATACGGGAGACGGATAGCGATCCCCGTTTGTTTTCTACCTTCACGTTTCCTCTCTCTCTCTCTCTTTCTCCCTCCTCACCGAGGCGTCCCTTTCCTGGCCTCAGAATGGATGTGAGCATCAGGGAATGAGAGCGTGTGGTTGGCGCTGAGAGAGGGGCGGGGGTGGGAAGGAGAAGAGGATGGGAAAGAAGAGAGGGTATATCTTCTCGTCTCCTACGCCCGGGGGCGACCTGTGCATGTGCGTGTGCGGTTGTGTGCGTGAGAATAAGGCCTGCCGTTAACGAGGACGCGCAATAACCGTGCGGACTGAAAGGATACACGCTTACTCACGGTCGTTATAAGGCGACGTCCCCCCATTTCTTTTCTCCACCAAGAAAATCGGTGTCGTGCTCTTCTCAAGCCACCATGAAGAGGGAAGCAAAGGCAGTTGGATACTTACGTAAGAGTATATAATGCGTTATTTCCAACTCCCCTTCAACCTATGCTCCGTTAATCGGGAAACGACTGCCTGCCGAGGCGAGAATGCAATATCTCTCCGTTGACAATAGATTAACATCGAAACGGTAACACACTTCAAACGCATTCCTTTACAATTTTAAATTTTTGACTACTTAAAGAGGGTGTTTAAACGTTCTAACTGCTGGTAAATACCGTAACGTAAAAATCATTGTATTAATGCGTTCCTCGCTACGCTTCCTCAATCAAAAAGATGGAGCTTGTTGGATTTAGGTCTCTCATGTTTGGAATCAAGCTAATATCGAATAATTTCAAAAATAAAAACTCTGTGGCAAGAGACCTAGCCCTGAAAGTCACAAAACTAGAAGCAGGAATACTTTTATAATAATGGAAATATCAAAGAAGAGAAAGAAATAGGTGCCTCGCAGGCATGTGTTATACGCACATTCCTATATATACACACTTACATACGATAACATACATAATATGTATAAAAGGTATTCGGAAAAGTTTTTTATGCAGGCATATATATATATATATATATATATATATATATATATATGTGTGTGTGTATATATATATATATATATATATATATATGTGTATATATATATATATATATATATATATATATATATATATATATATATACACACACATACATGTTCATTTAAATATTGCTACAATGCCTCAAAATTCTTCCAAGTGCATCCCTTGTGCGTTAGCACACTTTTTCCAGCGGCTTTCCCACAACTCGAAGGCTCCCTGTTTGGCGGATTCCGGAAGCTCCTGAAGGGTACGGGTGCAAGCTTCTTTGATGGCCCATGGGGTCCCATGATGGTGTTCTTTGAGAGAAGATATACCTATTGGGAATACGAAATAGTCTGCTGGTGCCAAGTCGGGACTATGAGGTGGTTGGGGAATCGCTGTGATGCCGTTGCAGAAGGTCTTTGCAAGCACACTCGACTCCGCTCTTGGTCGTCCGTCAATACCTTCGGGACGAGTTTAGCGCAGGTCTTTTGCATTGCCAAAATTGAAGAAATTATGGTAAGCACTATCACTTTATCAATACCAATACCATGTGCGATCATGCGCACAATTGACCGACGGTCTGAACTCAATTCAGCTGTTCACGTACGCATCAGGAAAAAATTGTAGACGATACTTTTTATACAAACCTTGTACATGTATATATGATAGGCATGCTACTGCTCCGCAGATCGATAGTATCATGGAATAATACCTCAGTATGAAGCCTCTCATTATTTATTTCGTTGCGCATTATAAAATTGGATAATGCTAACTGAATAAGGTAAATTGTAACCTCAGAGAACATAAAAAGTACGCAGTGGATGAAAGACTTTTGAAATGAATGTCAATAACCCATGAATTAATTGTACGACTATTTGAAAATAAATTTTCTTTGTTATTTTTCTACAACTCAGAGGAAAACCGTTCACGTTCTGAAATACATAAAAGATAAAGCACTCGATTTAAGACTATTGAATGCGAGAAGTCAATACCGTTCAGAGTAATAGCATTCTGCTCATCAAATCTGCTGAGAAAGAATACTTGCCTTTATATAATTACTACAGAAGCTGAGATGGGAGTCGATTGTGTAAAAATATTCTCTGATAAATTAATTTCGTTGCACAGTTTTATAAATCGATCTATACATCTTATATTGGGCGATATTAAACGTTTCAGACATTAGCAGAAAATTACTAGAGATTTTTGCAGATTATTTCAAGCTTTCGAGATAAAATTTGTTGTCTTCGCATAATCACGAGCACACAACCTAAAACAGGAAAGCCCATATATTGCAACTTATTATCTCTTAATATATCTACTGTTATTTTCCTCTCTTCCACGGCAGAAAGCCAAACACCCAACAATTTGTGTTTTTCCAAGGAAATGGATATATCCCGAGCTACCGCCTACTTCAATATCATTTGATCTAATGAAATTATCAATGTTTTATAGTGACTACTTTTGGCATCACTTAGGACTCGATGAAATTTAATTTTACGTAATATAGTATTGCGTAGTCTAAAAATACTAAGTTGAACGGGTACGTTTTTCAGTGTTTCTGCAGAAATGACTATGGAAGAATTATGCTAGATGGAAACTGCCAAATTTTCCACGATAACAATATCAACAGATGTTGTGCAGGATATTTTTTTCGAAAAAAAGGTGAGAAAATTCATATCATGGTCTAAAAAATGATAGTTGTATTCAATTCACTATTAAATGATACAAATAAATGCTTAATCAGTTCACTGGATCTGATCCATCAGATATTAAACCAGCGGTATCCATCATAAAACCACAGTCAGCTTACTCTCTCTACCTAGAATCCATCTGCCTGATCTTTTGGCTACATCAGCTATTCATTGAAGGGGATTTGGCGGTTATCTTTTGGGGATCCCTAGTGTATTTTTAGTGAAGTATAACCGATCACTTCTTGTTCTCTCCCAATGTCTTTATGGCGTTATTACTGGTTGTTAGTATCAGTAGATTTAGTATGATGGACACATTCGCTAATAAAGAGCCACGAGAAAATAGGCCCTCTTTATAAAGACAAAGTACCAGCATCACTTCACACAATTAACGCCAATCACATCCTCTAGGACTTCGGGTGAGGCGAACTTCGCATACTTAATTTAACCTCCCCGAGTGACTACTTCCCAAAACGATCAAGAGTGGGAGGAAAGTAAGCTTTCATTTTAAGGCTCTCCATGTATGGCGGTACTCCTGATCCCAGATCGGTCAATCTTAGCTTTTGTTATCTAAGGCACTTTGATAAGTGGGGAGTAATTAATGCTCCACCGCCTAGGGTGTAGAATTTTCTGTCAGCGGAACTGAACCGCCGTATTGAGTAGTTAAACTCTTGAAAATGGCTCAGGAGTTGAACCCAAAGAAACTTTTACGCCTATCAATCACAAGATAATAAAAATAATGTAATCCATCAGAATTTTCGGCGTACACGACCACTGAATTTGTTTACTTGCAGGGTGAGGGTGACGGACTAGCTTATAGTTTATCAATTAGTTCTTCGAATAATAATAGGGTGTGATTACTTATTGAGGAATTATCGCACTAAAAACTAGATGTTTTGCATACGCATAAATCGCTTGTTTAAAATGCTCGCTTTCTGAATTATGTAAAACTGTCAATAGGCAGTGGCGTGAGTGAATACGCGAAAGAGTAGAAATTTAAATTGAAACTTCCAGACTTTACCCGACTTCCCCTCCCGAATATTTCTCAAACTTCACTTTTTTAATGTTTTAATTTTATAAGAGTTAGGTGAAAATGTTAATTTAACCCTCCCTCTAACCTTAGATGATGGGTCATTATAGGGAAGGAGGAAAATGTAATCATCCGAAACTCTCACCTAAGATAAGAATTTCTTCAAAAACATTAATCAGGATCTCCACTTACATTTTAAGAAGATTTAATAAGGAGATAAAGGAATAAAAGCTAAA
>NW_027286562.1:0-2500 GCF_022747635.1 Hetaerina americana
TTCTTGGATCGTCGCAAGACGAACCGATGCGAAAGCATTTGCCAAGAACGTTTTCGTTGATCAAGAACGAAAGTTAGAGGTTCGAAGGCGATCAGATACCGCCCTAGTTCTAACCATAAACGATGCCAGCTAGCCATCCGCCGAAGTTCCTTCTATGACTCGGCGGGCAGCTTCCGGGAAACCAAAGCTCTTGGGTTCCGGGGGAAGTATGGTTGCAAAGCTCAAACTTAAAGGAATTGACGGAAGGGCACCACCAGGAGTGGAGCCTGCGGCTTAATTTGACTCAACACGGGAAACCTCACCAGGCCCAGACACCGGTAGGATTGACAGAATAAGAGCTCTTTCTTGATTCGGTGGGTGGTGGTGCATGGCCGTTCTTAGTTGGTGGAGCGATTTGTCTGGTTAATTCCGATAACGAACGAGACTCTGGCCTGCTAACTAGGCGTCGGAATCTATTATGCTTCCGACGTAGCTATCTTCTTAGAGGGACAGGCGGCTCCTAGCCGCACGAGATTGAGCAATAACAGGTCTGTGATGCCCTTAGATGTTCTGGGCCGCACGCGCGCTACACTGAAGGAATCAGCGTGTCCTCCCTGGCCGAAAGGCCCGGGTAACCCGCTGAACCTCCTTCGTGCTAGGGATTGGGGCTTGCAATTGTTTCCCATGAACGAGGAATTCCCAGTAAGCGCGAGTCATAAGCTCGCGTTGATTACGTCCCTGCCCTTTGTACACACCGCCCGTCGCTACTACCGATTGAATGATTTAGTGAGGCCTTCGGACTGGTGCGCGGCGCTCGCCGCCTCAACACCGGTGGCGCCGATGTTGCTGGAAAGATGGCCAAACTTGATCATTTAGAGGAAGTAAAAGTCGTAACAAGGTTTCCGTAGGTGAACCTGCGGAAGGATCATTACAGCTTTCGATTATAAAATCGTAGCTTTGGAACGAATTGGTGAAGAGAAAAAGGGACAAAGAAGGCGAGCAGTCGGGTGCCCGGCTTTCAAAAGCCGGCTTTAAAAGACACACGCCCAACTCGCTCGCAAAGAAGGGAAAAAATTCCCAGTTTGTATGTTTCGATGAAACGAATTTTTTACATAAAATGAAATGAAAGAAAGAAATTCTAAACGGTGGATCACTCGGCTCGTGGATCGATGAAGAACGCAGCTAACTGCGCGTCGAATTGTGAACTGCAGGACACATGAACATCGACGTTTCGAACGCACATTGCAGCCCTCGGATTTTGTTCCCGGGCTACGCCTGGCTGAGGGCCGGCAATTCAGTTCGCGAACGGAAACGTTTGCGTACTGGGGCGACGAGCATCCCTCGCTGGGATGGATCGTCGCCCGGATTGATAGGGGGCTCTGCGGGAGATTGGGCGAGACCCGTCCCCGCCGGTCGAGGTGAGACGCTTCGTTATTTTTTGACGGCGTTCGCCTGCGGATCGGTGGGGGCTCGGTTATTACTCCCTCTCCACGGGCAACTATATCATTTGGGCCGACCTCAGAGCAGGTGAGACCACCCGCTGAATTTAAGCATATTAATAAGCGGAGGAAAAGAAACTAACCAGGATTCCCTTAGTAACGGCGAGCGAACAGGGATCGACTCCAGGGCCAAAGCTCGCGCCCCCCGCGGGGCGCCGAGCGCTGTGGCGTTTGGGAGCGTCCAATTTCCCGAGGGGCGCCGGAGAGTCCAAGTCCCTCTTGAACGGGGCCACGGCCCGGAGAGGGTGCCAGGCCCGTGCGACCTCCGCGCTTGCCTCCCGGGAGGGGCGCTCCTCAGAGTCGGGTTGCTTGAGAGTGCAGCCCAAAGTCGGTGGTAAACTCCACCTAAGACTGAATACGGCCACGAGACCGATAGCGAACAAGTACCGTGAGGGAAAGTTGAAAAGCACTTTGAAGAGAGAGTTCAAGAGTACGTGAAACCGTTTGGGAGTAAACGGGTGGTACCCGAAATTTCGAAAGGGGAGATTCAGGTCTCGCCGGCGACGGGCGAGGGTCGCTTGACGGATGGCGCGCCGGCGGGCGGGGGGTGACCCCCGTCACAGGCGCGTCACCCGGTGGCCCTCGAATGTTCGTCGTCGGTGTGACGCACTTCTCCCCGAGTAGGACGTCGCGACCCGTCGGACGCCGGCCCCAAGGGCCCGGGTGGAGTCCCGCCCGCTCTCGAGCGGAAAAGGACCCCGGGATCCCAGGCCGGATGTCCGACGGTAGGAAGCGAAAGTCGACGCGCCGCAAGGCGTCCGGCCCTCCGCGAGCACCCTCGGGGGTTAGGGTTCCGGACCCGGTCCGATCCCTTTCCCACCGTGGGGCTGTCCGCGAACCGTGAGGTGTCCTCGGACGGCGTCGAAAGTTTCGAGTCCGCGACGCTACGGCTTGGATGGTCCACCCGACCCGTCTTGAAACACGGACCAAGGAGTCTAACATGCGCGCGAGTCGTTGGGTCGGACACGCTCCGCTAAACCCATAGGCGCAATGAAAGTGAAGGCCGCCGTTCCGGCGGCCGA
>NW_027286563.1:0-20950 GCF_022747635.1 Hetaerina americana
CTCCGTGGTTATGGTGGGGAGTGTTATGTGTTATGTTCACTAATCCTTCCTCTCTACAGCTGACTTTAACAGAAGAATATAAAGGATGTCAAGTATGAAGAACGATAAATGTATACTTTTTGGTTGAAATAAAAGTTAGAAGATAGCTTGGGGAAAGTGTTTTAGTTAGGCACCTAGTGGTGCAAAACGTTGCTAAGTTAGGGCCAATATGGTAACCCGCCGTGGGTTTTTAACCGGTTTTTTTGGTGAGGGTTTCATTGTTTTTCCGTACTATTACCTCCTCTCCGCAGGTGATTTCATGAAGAAAAGTTCATTGAAGTCAAGAATGGAAAAAAAAGAGATACTTTTTCTTTGAAGAAAGGAGTGTGAATTAAGCTTAGTGCGCGTGTTTAAGTTAGGCACTTAGCGGTGCAAAACGTGGCGCATTAAGGGCTCATAAGGCTACAAGTCGCGGGTTGTAACGCGGTTATGGTAAAGAGTGTTATATTGTTATGTCCCGGGTTAATTTCCCTGACGTGGTTCAATTCTCTCTCGCGTGGAGGTCTATTCGTGTGCTGCGCAATTCGCATATTGGAATTTTCCCACTGCTTACCTGTCACTCGGGTGCTTGCGTCGCCTCGAGGGAGGAGGGGGCAAGCATGCGAACGCAGCTCGCGAATATGACTAAATATGGGAATGAAGCGCAGTAAAATGCTGAATCCGGGGTGCGACCGGATGCCGCGATCAAATAAAAACCCCGCGGAACCTTCATTCCGGGTCTTTCGTCGAGGGGCCGTGTACGCGTCGGGAGGGGGAGCCGAGAGCCGTGGGAACGGAGACTCGCCGATTGACCCGGGGTTCGCCGCAGGACGAGATACTCGCGCCGAAGTCGCTCTTGTTTAAAAACAAACTCCTAGCGAAAGACCCCGTCTCTTTTATTTCACCGTACCAACTCGCCAATTGGACCACCTTCGTCGTCCGGAAATTCCTCAGCGTTAGTCAAGATCCTTTTCTGAGACGTCCCTTGTCGCGCTGTCCTCGAGGGGACACGACAACTTTGGTGGAGGCGCCGGGTACTGCATTATTTGTAAGACAACGCAGAAGAGGATCCGCAGAAGGACTCGGCCAAAGGCGTGGTCGTGGTACGGTAAGTATTCTTCCGTTCTTTTTTTCTCTTCTTCTTCTTCTTCTTTGTGCGGGATTGGACTAGAGAGGAATCGGCAGTAAGGCCGATCTTCCTAGCAAAGGGGGGTTAATTGATTAATGCATAATTGTTGATACATTGTTACGGAGTAGGCATCGGTGGCTACGCTGTCTTCTTTTTAATTTTTTTTATTGAATTAACTGTTCGCCTCTCCTGCCATTTCTCCGACTGAATCCTACAAAGTGGTCCCGACTTTGCCAGGATTACGGGAGGACCACGGTCTTGACCGGTTTAAGGTGTACAACTTACTCCTGGGCATTCGGCCCGAAATCCTTTTATCATATAGCGCTTTCTTTCGCGTGTATTAGCGTTAAGTATATCTGCCTTTTCTTGTTAGTTAGAATATTTTTTTTGGGGGGTTGCTTTCCGTGTGTTTATGAATAACGACCAGCGAAGGAGTCGCAGGATCCGAGGGGATTCGCCCGTATATTACGCGCTAGTCCGTCCGCGAAAGGGTGTGGCCCGTGAAGTCGCAGGGGAAACGGAACCGGGTGAGGCGCGTGCGATACTCACGGGAGGAGAGCAGGACGAGATCGGAAGTACCGCCGATAGAGTAATCCTCACGGAAGGTTCAGATACCGGCATGGCCGAGAGGGAAGACACATATGGGGGGAACCGCGAGGGAGATCGAGGGCACAGGGGTGCAATTTGACAACCCCGAAGTTCAGCGGGCACCCAGGGGAAGACGTAAATACATTTCTTTCCAAATTTAACAGAATTGCAGCCGCAAATGCGTGGGATGAAGAAACAAAGATCCGTTTGATACCATGCTTTTTAACGGAGACTGCGGGTAGATGGCTTAATGCGTTAGCGGGTTACGACCCGGAGAACGGCACCCTCGAGGGGGATTGGCAAGGATTTTGCCGGTCCATTAGAATTGCGTTCAGAGGGGTGTGGGCCGCGGAATTGAAAGAATGTGAGTTGAGGGAAAGGAAGCAGGGTCCTAATGAGCCAATCGACGACTACTTCTATGACGTGAGAGCCTTGTGTAGGGAGGTTGACCCTGAAATGGCCGACCGGGAAGTCGTTCGGCACTTGATAAAGGGGCTCCGACCCGCATTGGTGCGCGTGGTCGTCCCGGCAAGACCAGAAACGCCTACGCAGGTGCTCGGATGCCTAAAAGCGTACGAGGAAGCCGACTTAATTGCACAAGTAAATACAAGAACGCCGGCCCACCAACCCGGGAGGAGGATGACACAAGGGGAAAGAAAAGAGGGGTCCGAGAGCGTTCGGCAGTTGGAAAGGGAGATCCGCGAGCTCAAACGGGTGATCGAGAGGGAAAGAATCGGCCCGAGGGAGGATAGGCGGGGTGCGGATGACAAATGGCTGCCCGCGTCGAGAGGTAGGCGAGACGCACCACGATGGCAAGAGGGCCCTAGACGGGTCGGGGGACCCAGTCGTACTAACGACGGAAGACCCATATGCTACCGCTGTAGGGCAGTGGGCCATGTCGCAGCGGTTTGCCCGACGGCCGATAGCGGAGGAACGAGGTGTTACCAATGTCTGGGGATGGGTCACAGAGCGGCCGAATGCCCATCACGCAGGAGGGACCATCCTCGGGACTACCAGGCAAAAAACGAGCGTCCGCAGGCCAAGTAGGGGGTACGCCTGTCGGAAGCATTGGAGAAAGATCCCTCCTAACGATCGAAGGCGCGATTAATGGACGTGAGTACCCGATCATATTGGACACAGGAGCCGTGATTAGTGTTATAAGTAGCGAAATTATCGACCCCCAATGTGTGAAACCAAGACGACTACGTATACGTTTGGCGAATGGAAACCCCGGAGAAACACTGGGAGAAGCGGAATTATGCGTGCAAATCGGAGGAATGTGTTTTAGGGAGAATGCGGCAGTTATGGATGGGTTAGTTGGACCCCTTTTGCTTGGCCATAACTTTTTGAAACGTCATAAAGCAATAATAAATTATGATAAGTGTGATGTCACCCTCAAGGGTGCCCTCGGCGAGACAGTGGTGCAAATGATGGGATCTGAAGTTCGTGGCGAAGAAGCCCGATGTTGGGTAGCGCAAGACTTGTGGGGGGGTGACCTCATGGCCCGAGGCCTTCCCGAGCTGCCAGGGGTGAGTCACCAAAAGTGGTCACTGAAGGGTGACGTCACGGTGCCACCCGGGGACGGGGTTGATTGTAGGTTGGATGGACCGAGGCCGTCAGGCGGAGGACGAATAGTTCCGGCCAGACGCTTAACCGATGAGGGTCTGAGCCTGGGGGTCGTCCGCCCTGAGGGGGAATATATGATCGCCACCCTTTTCAACCATCGAAGGGTGCCAAGAGGGTTGCTCGCGGGGACCACGGTAGGCGAATGGCCGCCCAGGGACGCATGCAAGTCAAGGGATGAAGGGGAGGGAACCCTGTCGGCTAGTTATGTTCGCTATGAGGACGAATGGACCGAAAGCACAAACGTGAATCAGGAATTAGACAGTGAGTCTAGGAGAAGCGTGAATGATCTGATCGCGGAATATCGGGATATTTTCGCGTGGACGCCGGCCCAAATGGGGAGGACCAGCTTAGTCGAACATTCGATCGAATTAACCAGCGACAAGCCCATACACCTGCCCCCGTATCGAGTGTCACACGCAGAAAAGGAGATAATTAGAAAACAGGTGGATGAAATGCTTGAATTGGGCGTGATACGACCCTCAACATCGCCTTGGTCAGCACCGGTCGTCCTGGTAAAGAAACAGGATGGCGGGGTACGCTTTTGTGTAGATTACCGAAAATTGAATACGGTTACGAGGAAGGACGTATACCCACTACCTGTGATCGATGACTTGTTAAGTCATTTGGGTAACGCGAGGTACTTCACGAGTCTAGACCTACTTAGTGGATATTGTCAGATTCCGATTAGAGAGGGAGATAAGGATAAGACGGCTTTTGCAACACCCGATGGGCTGTATGAATTCAATGTGTTACCATTCGGGCTAACCTGTGCACCGGCCAGTCGTCAGCATCTCGTCGACACCGTACTGTCGGGGTTGAAGTGGAAGAAGGCGTTAGTATACCTAGATGACATTTTAGTGGAGGGCGAAACGTTTGAGGAAATAATTGGTAACCTTAGGGAGGTTTTCGATAGGTTACGTGCGGCAGGACTTACTCTAAAGCCTTCTAAGTGTCACTTTGGCATGACGGAGCTTGGAGTTTTAGGCCACATCGTAAGCAGCGACGGGATCGCTCCGGATCCTAGTAAAATAAGAGGTGTTAAAAATTTTCCGCGACCTAAAAAAGTCAAAGACGTAAAGAGCTTCCTTGGCCTTGCAAACTATTATCGTAAGTTTATCAAGGACTTCTCTAGAATTGCGAAACCTCTGCACACACTCACTAAAAAGGATGTTAAATTTGATTGGGACGAAGATACACAAAAGGCCTTTGAAAACCTAAAGGATGCTTTGATCTCGGCACCAGTTTTAACCCATTTCGACCCTAAAGCACCAACTGAGATAAGAGCTGATGCCTGTGGCTATGGAGTAGGGGCCATTCTCCTCCAAGGGGAAAAATCACAATTACGCCCTGTCGCCTACGCCTCGCGAACATTATCTAAGGCGGAACAAAATTACTTTATAACAGAAAAGGAGTGTCTCGCTGTTGTGTGGGCGTTCAATCATTTTAGGCCGTATATCTGGGGGAAAAAAGTAACCGTAGTAACTGATCATCATAGCCTATGCTGGTTGAAAACTGTAAAGGACCCCACAGGCAGATTGGCCCGGTGGAGTCTACGGTTAATGGATTACGATTATGAGGTTCGACACAAGTCTGGTCGTTTACATAGCGATGCAGATTGCCTTTCAAGGTACCCTACATCCGATCCCACGCCTGAAGAAGTAAACGAAGTAGAGGAGATACCGCTGCTAGCGATAGCTAGCGGGGAAGTCGCGACTGCGCAAAAGGACGATCCTGACTTGCAACCCATTTTAAGGGCTCTTGAGACTCCCGAGGTGGAAGACGGGCGTATTGCGAAGCAAGTTGCGAACTACCTAATTAAAGACGGGTTACTTCTACGGAAGAATGCGGGCGTGAGGGGAAATCAGTACCTTACGGTGATCCCAAAATCCTTGCAAAGGGAAATAATGTATTCACACCATGACGATCCTTTGTCAGGTCACCTAGGATTCAGTCGAACGTATGATAAGATCAAAATCCGTTATTATTGGGTGGGAATGAAGTCCGACATCCTCAAGTATGTGAGGGGGTGCCCAGACTGCCAATCGCGAAAGGGGCCGAATCAGAAGGCTGGCGGTTTTCTACAGGCGATTCAGGCCGGAAGGCCATTCGAGAAGATCGGCGTAGATTTACTAGGGCCGTTCCGTCGAAGTAGAAACGGAAAGGTGATGATAGTAGTGGCCACAGACTATGGGACGCGATGAGCAGAGACGAAGGCCCTTCCGAATGGAACAGCGGAACCGGTCGCCAAATTTCTGTTAGAAAATATAATTTGCCGGCACGGGGCACCGAAGGCGATCCTGACGATAGGGGTAAGGTTTTTCAATCAGATATGGTAAGGACCTTGCTGAAGAGTATGGGTATCATTAGTAGTTTCACGACCGCGTACAGACCTCAGACCAATGGGCTTACCGAGCGTCTTAATAAGACCCTCGCGGAGATGTTAAGTGCCTTCACAGGCGATCAGCAAAAGGACTGGGACGAGTTTTTACCCCAGGTAACGTTTGCATACAACACAACGAAACAAGGGACCCTAGGAGAGACGCCCTACTTCTTGGTACACGGAAGAGAAGCGAAACTACCGTCAGAAGTAATGGTTACTTCGGAAGACGAGGGGGCCTGGAGTAAGGAGAGAGAGAGGTTAGACGAGGCGCGGAGAATCGCGCTAGAGAGACTAGAGAGGAGGCAGAGGAAGGAAGCTAAGCGTTATGATGAGTCACGGAGGGATGTGACCTTCCAACCAGGGGATCTGGTGAGATTGTATACGCCGACGAGGAAAGTCGGGAAAAGTGCTAAGCTGTTACCACAATTTCACGGGCCGTACAAAGTCATTAAGCAGGTAGGACCGGTAAACTATGAGATAGAGAAGGGGAAAGGGAAAATTGATGTGGTGCATGTCGCTCGCATGAGCAAATATTATCAAAGGTCTGATGAATAAAGGTTGTGCTTGTATTAATGTGTCTCTTTTATTACAGAGAAAAAAACGGCTGGGGGGAAAGGAAATTAAGGATTAATGGCAATGATACCCGACCAATCTGGGAGGACCTGTTGCGTCCATTTCTGTAATGCTCGGACATTAATTGGAATTTTAATTTTATGTACAGTCTTAGTGAATGTTCACGTGACGGAGCCGAAAGGGATCCCTAAGAGAATTAGTGCGGGGGCTTACTGGAACCCCTTAAAGGTTTTGGCCTATGAGGCGTCCGTTCCACGACTTTTTAAAACAAAGTGGGCTGGACCGGAGATTAAATTCTCGCGGACGGGGATCTCTTGCAACACCGCAACCGCAGGCGGCGGAGGGGTTGACGAATTATGCGAAACAATCAGTGCTTTGGATGACGCGACGGCAAATTTGGATAGTGCCGTGCGCAGTATGAATAATTCCTGGATTACTCTTGAACCCAGACGTGGGAGAGGGAAACGTGGGATCAATTTTTTGGGTAATGCCCTGTCTTGGTGTTGCAGCGTAGCCACCGAAAATGACTTGAAAATGGTGGAAGACTCGAATGCGAAATTAGAGTTGAAAATACATGAGCTGGGGGTGGCGTTTAAAGGGGAGCACGTGTACGTAGAGGAAGCCCGGGAGGAGCTGAACCGCTACGCGGAAGAAACGACGAAAACAGTGAGGAACATAAATGCCCACCTGCAAAGGGCAGTAGAGGGATATCAGCGAAGATTGACAGCGGGTATGGGAGCTATTTCAAATGTCTCGGCAAACCTCTTTAGGATTACACATGTGATTTATAAAAATTTGCACAGTCAGCGGACGTTGCTCGCTCTTTTGAGGGAGCAGGAGGCCATTAATTTATGCAGAAACAATTTATTTCCTGTCTCTATAATACCGCTCAACTACCTTAAGAAAGAAATTGTTTGGACTCGGAGAGTTTTAGCAGGTGCCGGTTACGAATTAGCCGAGGCTGACGCTGCTGAACTAGCGTCGTTAAAAATCTCTGACTGCTCATTCGCGAGGGGCGAAATTCTAGTTAAAATTAAGTTGCCGATCATCAAATTGGGTGCAAAATGGGAGCTGTTCGAAATTATCTCAATTCCCTTCGCTTGGAGGAAGGAAACGTGTGCAATTATGCAAGGCATCATGTACGCAGCCGTTGACCGTGATCGATTACGCGTCATCAACGGCCCCGCGTTGCACGATTGCCGACCTCACCAGGACAAACTGTGTTTCTTACCCCGAATGAGAGCGGACGGTGTCAATGGACCGCGATGTGTCGCTCAGATGTTCAAAGGGGCAACAGCCGAACAACTTAACGAAGCGTGTACTATCAAGTGCCAACCGAGCACAGGCACCATAGTAGGGGAAGTTGGATTCGAAAAGTACATTATTGCTCACCCGCCACCCCAAATTCAAATTAAATGCGTGAATCAAAACTATAATATAAATTCTACTTTGGAGGGACCAGGGGCTCTCGAACTAAAGGTTCCGTGTGAATGTGAGGCCAAAATTTCAGACGACATTCACGTCTCGGCTATCTTCCCGTGTCAAACACGAAACGACACCGAATTTAACCCTACCCATTTAGTCCCATCCATTTGGACCACTCTTAAAACAGTCATGGTAGATCCACGGAGGCCGAGATCAATTCCAGAATTCGCACACTTTAACAACTTCCTTAATAGAAATTGGACATTGAAGCTACCTCATTTAAATTTGACGAGACCGGATTGGTCAGTAGAATTTGCGGACGCAACAGAAACCTCCTCAGATGCGTGGGGAACAGCCTTGGGAGGAATTGGACTGACCTGGTGTATTTTACTCACTTTGGCATGTGTATACCTTCTATATAAAGTCCAAAACCTGGAGAAGCATATGGTCTACCTGGTAAAGACGGAAAACGGTACGGAGTTGTTCACCGTGAGGAGCACGAGGAACGTGGGAAAGGTGAGTGTTGTGAAGATAATTTGATTCTGTTTTTCCCCTCCAGGTGGAAAAAACATCTTTGTTATGTTTTTAACTGCAAGAACGGGGGGCAGAAAAAGAGGAGCCAAGAAAGGGTTCACACTATACGGACGGGGAATCCCGTATAGAGAGAGAGTCCTCGGATGGGACAGTTAAAAGAAAGGGTTCGCACTATACGGACGGGGAATCCCGTATAGAGAGAGAGTCCTCGGATAGGACAGTTGAAAGAAAGGGTTCACACTATACGGATGGGGAATCCCGTATAGAGAGAGAGTCCTCGGATAGGACAGTTAAAAGAAAGGGTTCGCACTATACGGACGGAAAATCCCGTATAGAGAGAGAGTCCTCGGATGGGACAGTAAAAAGAAAGGGTTCGCACTATACGGACGGGGAATCCCGTATAGAAAGACAGTCCTCGGATGGGACAGTTATTCTGTTTTTTCTCCTCAAGGTGGTAAAAACATCTTTGTTATGTTTTTAACTGCAAGAAGGGGGGGCAGAAAAAGAGGAGCCAAGAAAGGGTTCACACTATACGGACGGGGAATCCCGTATAGAGAGACAGTCCTCGGATGGGACAGTTAAAAGAAATACTTGCAGGGGTGTCTGAAGGAAGCACATGGGGACAGCGAGAGAAGAGGGGCCGGCAAGGGGCCTCACCCCATGCGGATGGAGAATCCCGCATGGAAGGACAGTCCCAGGGTGGGACAGTCGAAAGGGAAGTTACCGGGGTAACCGGGGAAAGTAAATGGGGACCTAGAAAGGGGTCTTGCCATTGAGAGCTTAAGCAAACTTGAATAGGGGTCATTGACCACTCGGCCGAAGGAGGAGACGCTCGAAAAATCAGCTGATAGACCCCGAGACACCTCCCGTTCGGAAGAAAGGGAGGGGGGCTGTGAGGAATGTTGCCTCGCGAATTGGGATCCCAAGAGAAAAAAAAAGAACCCGTTGTAAGAGAATTATTAGTGCACTTAAGTGACTGGTTAACCATGGTAGTATATGCAAATAAGTATTAGCGACGTAAGCATAAGACCTAGGTTTAAAGGGGGAAACGAATGAGCAATCCGGGAGGATTGCATATGAACCTTTGTTATGTTTAGTTAATGTAATGTAGTAGAGAATAGTCATAGGTTATTGGTGATGAATCCCATTGATTGCCTGTGGAGGAGGATGGAATGGGTGGACTGATCAACCATCTCTTCCCCTTTTTCTCAGGGTCAACCAAGGGGAGTCGAAGTCGAAACGTAAGTCACCTCGGAGAAGAATGAAGTGGATTAAATGTCACATTTGTCTATTGGGAATGCTGGTTTGGGTCGCTTATGGGATGAAGCACCTGGGGGAAGTGCCAGTAGATATTACGGCGGGAGCCTTGTTTAGAACTTTACCTGATGTAACGGTTTACGAGACGTCATACCCTCTTGTTTGGAAAATACCTTTTAACCCAAGGAGAGAGCTGGAAAATTTCGGATTGTATGCATCCAATGCGCAAGGGAGAGTCACCCAGGAATTTGTGAGGCCATACATGCGTCTCTGGCCCTGGCCTTCAATAACTGGAATCCAAGGTATTGGGCTGATCCATTGACGGAGGCACCGCTGACATCGGATGGAGGGGCGTTTTCATCCTCTTTCATCCTCCCGATGTGACGGCACGCGGAGCGAGTCGTCATATCGGAGGCAGAGGCTGAGGAAGTCGAGGAGAGGATGGACAACCTTGGCGACTTACTCACACTGCCCGCACAGAGCATGGCGATCCCAGAGCATGGAGCGATACCTGGAGGATCTGGCTGGGGTGTCTTGGCCTACCTCCAATCCGTCATCGCTTCGCAGACGGGGGTCCTCAGGGCTTGCCAGGCACGGAGACTCTCCCCGGAGCTCATCAACCTTCCGACCCTCAAGGAGCGGCTACAGGCGGTTCGACGGACCATCGGGACGACGGACTATGACTTGGCTATTAGGCACTTCTCCAGGTATTACATTTTACCCTTGTTGGACTGTTTGTTATCTCCAACACACCTCTACCTTATCCTACTGGTCCCGCTACACAAAAAAATGCATTCCGTGACTCTACGAACCTTCCTACCCATACCTTTTGCCCGAGGAGAAGATACCTGCCTAATGAAAATGAACCCCCTGCATCTGGCTGTCATACACACCAGAGGGGGTATGAGTCTCAAAGTCCTCGCATGCAACATCTACACCGACGAGCTATGCATGCTGGCGGACCCGCTTGGAGACACGCTGGGGACCATCAAGTGTGCCGAGGCAATGGTCAAGGGGGCCACGGCTAAGGAGATGACGGCGTCCTGCCCAATAGCGTGTGGGAGATCGCCTGATAGCATCGTTACGAAGATCAGTAGTGAAGTGTATGTGATAACCCACCCCCCAAGGAATTCGACAATCTTCTGTGGTGATAGAATTAACGCAACTCTGGAAGAAAATTTTAAAATCGGTGCATACAAGCTCACTATTCCATGCGCGTGCAGACTGAAATTGGGGACTTCTACTTTTTCGTCACAATACCCTTGTGAATCAAAAGATGCAAAAGGTAAAGTACATCGAGTTATGCCAGCTGCTTGGGCTCCCATAACTTCTTTGAAATTACCACCGTATGACGACCGCAATTTTGCCGTCTGTACCAATTTGACCGAATGCTTGCATGTAGCACGTATGACGGCTCCTACTATGACGAATATAAATCAGGCTACCTTTCTTTATTTAACATGTACAGGCATCATTGCTCTGTTTTCGTCTTTGATAATATTTTCGTATTGCCTGTATCAGTGTGTTTGGTGTATAAAGGACAGTTACTTCCAGACAGTTGAACGCCCCTGGAAGCGTACGCGCCAGGAAAGTACTCAGTTGCAGGTCGGGGACTGTGGCCCGACAGTGCACTTTCGAAAACCACCCGAGACTAAGGCACCCATCCCACCACCTAATTCCCTAATCCCCAAAGTGGCATTACCCACTCTGTATGAAAACGTTGACGGTAGTGACGGCCTTGTTGAAGATCAATATTTGGCGATGCAACCAATAGGCATAAGGAGAGACACATAATGGTATTTTCAGATGATTTTTACTAGTGTTTTTGAGGGTTAATGGCATTTTCAGTAGGTGAAGGACACGTATAAGATTCAAGTGAACTCTGTAGTTTCAGCATTTTGTATCGATGTGTTTTTACTGTTTGGTGTGTTACTGTTTCCTAGACTAAGAGTGCTTCTATATTTCATTTGTTCTTGGTTTTGTTACAGATGAACTTAGGCCTTATTGTATTTGTGATGAAAATTGTATTTGAACCTTATTGTATTTGTGATGAAATTTGAAATTGGTATTTGAACCTTATTGTATTTGTGATGAACATTGTATTCTCCGGCAAAAGCGGCGAACTCGTGTCTTCGGCTAGAGATGAGAGAAGCTTCAACGGATACCTCTCAAGGCTTCGTCCGGAGGCCGAAGTTTTGAGGGGGGGTAATGTTATGTCCCGAGTAAATTTCCCCGACGTGGCTCAATTCTCTTTTGCGTGGAGGTCTATTCGTGTGCTGCGCAATTCGCATATTGAAATTTTCCCACTGCTTACCTGTCACTCGGGTGCTTGCGTCGCCTCGAGGGAGGAGGGGGCAAGCATGCGAACGCAGCTCGCGAATATGACTAAATATGGGAATAAAGCGCAGTAAAATGCTGAATCCGGGGCGCGACCGGATGCCGCGATCAAATAAAAACCCCGCGGAACCTTCATTCCGGGTCTTTCGTCGAGGGGCCGTGTACGCGTCGGGAGGGGGAGCCGAGAGCCGTGGGAGCGGAGACTCGCCGATTGACCCGGGGTTCGCCGCAGGACGAGATACTCGCGCCGGAGTCGCTCTTGTTTAAATACAAACTCCTAGCGAAAGACCCCGTCTCTTTAATTTCACCGTACCAACTCGCCAATTGGACCACCTTCGTCGTCCGCGAATTCCTCAGCGTTAGTCAAGATCCTTTTCTGAGACGTCCCTTGTCGCGCTGTCCTCGAGGGGACACGACAATATATATATGTGATTAAATCCCCACTCGCCACAGGTGACTTCCGCAAAAGAAGATCATTGATGACAAGAATGAGGAAAGAAAAAGAAGATTTCTTGATTGAAAAAATAAGTGTGAATATATATTAAGGCACGAGTTTTAAATTCAAATTTAGCGGTGCAATACATTACGTAGTCAGGACTAATAGGGAAACCCACTGTGGGTATCTGCGTGGTTTTGGTGGGAAGTATTATATTCATATTTGCACTAATCTTTCCTCTCATAAGCTGATATAAACAAAAGAAGATCATGGATGTTAAGGATGAAGAAAAAAACAGTGGACTTCTTTAACTTATAACTAGGCACCTAATGGTGCAAATCGTTGATAAGTTAATGCAAATAAGGCAAACCGCGAATGATTTTTAAGCAGTATTTTGTGGGAGTGTTATATGTTTATGTTTACTTATCCCATCTCTTAACAGGTGACTGCAACAAATTCCCCATTTTCCACTGGTTACTTCAAGAAAAGAAGATCATGAATATCAAGAATGGAGAAAGAAAAGAGAAGGCTTCTTTGTTGAAGAAAGAAGTGAGAAGATAGCTAAGGTCACGTGGTTAGGCTAGGCACTTAGTGGTGCAAAACGTTGCGCAGTAAGGGCTCATAAGGCTACAAGTTGCGGGTTTTAACGCGGTTATGGTAAAGAGTGTTATATATATATATATATATATATATATATATATATATATATATATATATATATATATATATATATATATATATGTATATATATATATATATATATATATATATATATATATGATTAAATCCCCACTCGCCACAGGTGATGACAAGAGTGAGGAAAGAAAAAGAAGATTTCTTGATTGAAAAAAGAAGTGTGAATATATATTAAGGCGCGTGTTTTAAATTGAAATTTAGCGGTGCAAAACATTACGTAATCAGGGCCAATACGGAAACCCACCGTGGGTATCTGCGTGGATTTGGTGGGAAGTATTATATTCATATTTGCACTAATCTTTCCTCTCTTAAGCTGACTTAAACAAAAGATGATCATGGATGTTAAGGATGAAGAAAAATAACAGTGAACTTCTTGGTTGAAAAAAGATGTGTGAAGATAGCTTAGGGCGCGTTATTAAATAGGCACCAGGTGATGCAAATCGTTGAATAGTTAATGCAAATAAGGCAAACCGCCAATGATTTTTACGCAGTTTTTTTGGGAAGTGTTTTATATTTTTGTGAACTTATAGCATCTCTCAACAGGTGACTGCAACAAAAGGAGATCATGGATGTCAAGGATTAAGAAAGATAAGAGAAGACTTTTTGGTGAAAAATAATGTTTGAAGATAGTTTAGGGTACGTTTTTTTAGCTAGGCACATAGTGGTGCAAAACCCTGCATATTGAGGGCCCTAAAGAAGACCCGCAGTGGGTTTTACGCGGTTTTGGTGAGGAGTTTATATGTATATGTTTACTTTTCCCACCACTCTTAAGTTGACTTCAAGAAAAGAAGATAATGGATTTCAAGAAAGAAGAAAGAAAAGAGAAGATTTCTTGGTTGAAGAAAGTAGTGTAAAAATAGCTTACGGCGCGTGTTTTAATTGGGCGCCTATTGTTAAAGAACGTTTCGTAGGTTAGGCAAATAAGGCAACGCGCCGTGGGATTTACGTAGTTTTTGTGTGGAATGTTATATGTTTATCAGTACTAATCCAACCGCCCCGCAGGTGACTTACAGGAATTAAGGTCGTGTATGTCAAGAATGAAGAAATAAAAGTCAAGGATTAAGAAAGATAAGAGAAGACTTTTTGGTGGAAAAAAATGTTTGAAGATAGTTTAGGTTACGTTTTTTTAGCTAGGCACATAGTGGTGCAAAACGTTGCATATTAAGGGCCCAAAAGGAGACCCGCCGTGGGTTTTACGCGGTTTGGTTGAGGAGTTTATAAGTATATGTTTACTTATCCAACCTTTACAGAGATGACTACAAGAAAGGAAGATAATGGATTTCAAGAAAGAAGAAAGAAAAGAGAAGACTTCTTGGTTGATGAAAGTAGTGTAAAGATAGCTTACGGCGCGTGTTTTAGTTAGGCGCCTATTGTGAAAGAACGTTTCGTAGGTTTAGCAAATAAGGCAACACGCCGTGAATTTTTACGTAGTTTTTGTGTGGAATGTTATATGTATATCAGGGCTAATCCAACCTCCCCGAAGGTGACTTACAGGAAAGTAGGTCATGAATGTCAAGACTGTAGAATGAAAATAAGAGACCTCTTTCTAGAAGAAAGAAATGTAAGATAGCTTAGGGCGCGTGTTTTAGTTAGGCACTGTGCGGTGCAAAGCGTTGCGAAGTTAGGCCACTAAGAATGTAAGTAATGGGTTTTTAAAGGTTTTTGTTGGGAGTGTTATATGTTTATGTGAACTTATCCCACCTCCCCACAGGTGACTTCAAGAAAATAGATTATGGGTGTGTAGAATAAAGAAAGAGAGGAAAAGACTTCTTGGTTGAAGAAAGGAAAGTGAAGAATGCTTAGGGGTGTGTTTTAGTTAGACACCTAACGGTGCAAAACGTTACGTAGTAAGGGCTCATAAGGAATCTGCCGTGGGTTTTACGTTGTTGTGGTGGAGAGGCTTGTATGTATATGTGTATTATTCCCCCTTCTCCACTGGTAACTTCAAGAAAAGAAGATCGTGGATATCATGAATGGAGAAAGAATAGAGAAGGCTTCTTTGTTGAAGAAAGAGGTAAGAAGATAGCTAAGGTCAAGTTGTTAGGCTAGGCACTAAGCGGTGCTAATCGTTGCGTAGTTAGGGTTCATAAGGCTACTCGCCGTTGGTGTATACGCGGTTTTGGTGGGGAGTTCTTAATGTATGTTTGTGGTAACCCCTTTTCTTCACAGGTGACTTCAAATAAAGAAGATCATGGATTTAAAGAATAAAGGAAGAAAGGAAAATACTTTTTGATTAAAAAAAGAAGTGGGAAGATAACTTTCGTAGCGTGTTTCGTTAGGCACTCAGTGGTTAAAAAGATACGTAGTTGGGGCAAATATGGACCCCCCGTGGGATTTTACTCGGTATTGTTGGGATCATTATATGTTTATCAATACCAATTCCCCGTCTCATCAGGTGACTTAAAGGAAATAGATTATGTATGTCAAAAATGAAGAAAGAAAAGAGAAAACCTAAAGGTTGAAGTAAGAAATTTGAAGATACCTTAGGGCGCGTGTTTTTGTTAGCCACTAAGCTGTGCAAAAAGTTACGTAGTTTAGCCCCTAAGGCAACATGCCGTGGGTATTTACGCGGTTTTGGTAGGGAATGTTATATGTTTATGTTTACTAATCCAACCTATCCACAGCTGACTTCAAGAAAAGAAGATCATTGATGTCAAAATGGTAAAAGAAAAGAGAATTTTTCTTTGCTAAAGAAAGAAGTGTGAAGAAAGCTAAAGGCGCAATTTTCAGTTCAATACTTAGCGGTGCAAAACGTTCTGTAGTTACGGCCCATAATGACAAGCCTTGGGTTTTTACGCGATTATGGTAGGGAGTGTTATATGAATATGTGTTCTAATCCGCACTCTCCACAGGTGTCTTCCAGAAAAGAAGATTATGGATATCAAGAATAAAGAAGAAAAAAGATTTCTTGGTTGAATAAAGAAGTGTGAAGATAGTTTGGGGCGCGTCTATCAGTAAGGCACTTAGTGGTGCAAAACATTACGTATTAAGGGCCCATAAGGAAAACCGCCGTGGGTATCTCCGTGGTTATGGTGGGGAGTGTTATGTGTTATGTTCACTAATCCTTCTTCTCTACAATTGACTTTAACAGAAGAATATTAAGGATGTCAAGTATTAAGAAGAAAATGCATACTTCTTGGTTGAAATAAAAGTGTGAAGATAGCTTAGGGAGAGTGTATTAGTTAGGCACCTAGTGGTGCAAACGTTGCGTAGTTTAGGCCAATATGGTTACTCGCCCTGTGTTTTTACAGGGTTTTTGTAAGGAGTTTTATATGTATATCTGTACTAATTCCCCCTCCTGGGCAGGTGAACTCAATTAAAGAAGATCATGGATGTCAAGACAGAGGAAATTAAGATATGACATCTTGGTTGTAGAAATAAGTGTAAAGATAGCTTAAGGTACGTGTTTTAGTTAGAAACATAGCGGTGCAAAACGGTAAATGGGGACGGCCAGTAAGGCCATCCGCCGTGGGTATCTCTGTAGTTTTCGTGGATAGTGTCATTTGTATATAATCACTATTCCCCCGTCTCAACAGTTGACTTCAACAAAAGAAGACTTTTTTGTTGAAGAAAGAATTTAGAAGATAGCTAAGGTCAAGTGGTAAGGCTAGACACTAAGCGGTGCTAAACGTTGCGTAGTTAGAGTTCATAAGGCTACTCGCCGTGGGTATATACGCAGTTTTGGTTGGGAAGGTTTAATGTATGTTTGTACTAAACCCTTCTCTCCACAGGTGACATTAAAAAAAGAAGATCATGGATCTAGAGAATAAAGAAAGAAAGGAAAATACTTTTTGGGTAAAGAAAGAGTGTGAAGATAGCTTTCGGAGTGTGTTTTCGTTTGGCACTCAGTGGTAAAAAAAGATGCGAAGTTGGGTATAATGTGGTAACCAGCCGTGTGTTTTTACGCGGTTTTTGTTGGGATGATTATATAAATATCTGTACTAATTTACCATCTAATCAGACGTCTTAAATGAAATAGGTTATATATGTCAATAATGAAAAAAAAAAGAGAAGACTTGAAGGTTGAAGTAAGAACTGTGAAGATACATTAGGGCGCGTGTTTTAGTAAGCCACTAAGCAGTGAAAACGTTGCGTAGTTTGGGCCCATAAGGGAAACCGCCGTGTGTATATACGCGGTTTTGGTAGGGAATGTTATATGTATATGTGTACTAATCCAACCTATCCACAGCTGACTTGACATCTAGGTTGTAGAAAGAAGTGTAAAGATAGCTTAAAGTACGTGTTTTAGTTAGCAACATAGCGGTGCAAAACGGTACATGGTGATGGCTAGTAAGGCCATCTGCCGTGGGTATCTCTGTGGTTTTCGTGGATAGTGTCATATGTATATATACACTATTCCCCCGTCTCAACAGGTAACTTCAACAAAAGAAGACCATGGATGTCAAGGATAAAGAAAGGTAAGAGAAAACTCCTTGGGTGAAAAAAGAAATGTCAAGATATTTTAGGGCATATTTTTTTAGCTAGGTACCTAGTCGTTCAAAACGTTGCGTAGTTAGGGCCAATGAGGCAAACAGCCGTTGGTTTTAACGATTTTTTGTAAAGAATTGATTAATGTTTATGTGTAATTATTCCCTCTCTCAACAGGTGACTGCAACAAAAGAAGATCATTGATAACAAGGATAAAGAAAGATAAGAAAAGACTTCTTGGTTGAAAAAAGATGTGTGAAGATAGCTTAGGGCGTCTTTTTTTGCAAACCACCTAGTGGTGCAAAAAGTTGCGTAGTTAGGTCCAATATGGTAACCCGCCGTGGGTTTTTACGCGGTATTTTTGGGGAGGGATTTTTGTATATCTGTACTAATACCTCCTCTCCGGAGGTGCCCTAATGAAGAGAAGATCATTGAAGTCAAGAATGGTGAAAGAAAAGAGATACTTTTTTTTTGAAGAAAGGAGCGTGAATTAAGCTTAGTGCGCGTGTTTAAGTTAGGCACTTAGCGGTGAAAAACGTTGCGCAGTAAGGACTCATAAGGCTACAAGCCGCGGGTTGTAACGCGGTTATTGTAAAGAGTGTTACATATTTGATTTAATCCTCACTCTCCACAGGTGACTTCCGGAACAGAAGATCATTGATGACAAGGGTGAGGAAAGAAAAAGAAGATTTCTTGATTGAAAAAAGAAGTGTGAATATATATTAAGGCGCGTGTTTTAAATAGGAATTTAGCGGTGGAAAACATTACGTAGTAAGGGCCAATAAGGAAACCCACCGTGGGTATCTGCGTGGTTTTGTTTGGAAGTATTATATTCATATTTGCACTAATCTTTCCTCTCTAAAGCTCATTAAACAAAAGATGATCATGGATGTTATGGATAAAGAAAAATAACAGAAGACTTCTTGGTGGAAAAAAGAAGTGTAAAGATAGTTTAGGGTGCGTTTTTAGCTAGGCACCTAGTGATGCATATCAATGAATAATTAATGCAATTAATGCAAACCGCCAATGATTTTTACACAGTTTTTTTGGGGAGTGTAAAATGTTTATGTGTACTTATCCCATCTCTCAACAGGTGACTGCAACAAAAGGAGATCATGGATATCAAGGATTAAGAAAGATAAGAGAAGACATTTGGTAGAAAAAAGAATTTTGAAGACAGTTTAGGGCGCGTTTTTTTTAGCTAGGCACATAGTGGTGCAAAACGTTGCATATGTAGGGCCCAAAAACCCGCCGTGGGTTCTCCGCGGTTTTGGTAAGGAGTTTATATGTATATGTGTACGTATCCCACCTCTCCAGAGTTGACTTCAAGAAAAGAAGATAATGGATTTCAAGAAAGAAGAAAGAAAAGAGAAGACTTCTTGGTTGAAGAAAGTAGTGTAAAGATAGCTTACGGCGCGTGTTTTAGTTAGGCGCCTATTTTTAAAGAACGTTTCGTAGGTTAGGCAAATAAGGCAACGCGCCGTGGGTTTTTACGTAGTTTTTGTGTGGAATGTTATATGTATATCAGTACTACTACAACCTCCCCGCTGGTGACTTACAGGAAAGTTGGTTATGAATGTCAAGAAAGAAGAAAGAAAAGAAGAGACCTCTTGGTAGAAGGAAGAATTGTAAGATAGCTTTGGGCGCGTGTTTTAGTAAGGCACTGTGCGGTGTAAAGCGTTGCAAAGTGAAGCCCCTAACGCAGTAAGTAATGGGTTTTTAAAGTTTTTTTGGGGAGTGTTTTATATTTATGTGAACTTATCCCCCCTCTCCACAGGTGACTTCAAGAAAAAAGATTATGGATGTCTAGAATCAAGAAAGATATGAAAAGAATTCTTGGTTGAAGAAAGGAATGTGTAGAAAGCTTAGGAGGCGTGTTTAGTTCATCTACATCTACATCTACATAATACCCCGCAAGCCGCCGCAAGGGCGTGTGGCGGGAGGTGTTAGGTCACCAACCGTAAAAAAGAAAAATACCACATGCAAAAAAACAATACGGAAAATTACACCCACAGCCGCGCACACACTCATGCAAAAATCCCTTCATCCAATACTCATGCAAACACATATACCGCAAAACAACTAAAAAACTGCACCCCATGATGCAGCACGAAAGCCATCTTACAACACGGAAGGCAGGACACAACAAGAAAGTAATTGAAACATCACCACCACATAAAAATGCATCACGAAACACTCTACCCCCAAAGAGTCTCTAAATGTCATGGAATGCGACCCAACGTTGCAGGAAGCAGGAATTTCCCCCCGCGGAGAGAGACGATGGATTGAAAGGGAAACTTAAAAACAGATGAACAGAACATGAATGAAGTCATTCGAAAAGAATGGGTTATTATAGCAAAACACATAAGGTTAGTGGAAGAGCATGCATTTAAATACAACTAATTATTGTTTAGACGCTGATGGTGGCAAGTGGTATTTTTGCTATCTATAACCCTGCAGTTGCAATCCCGTATTGTCCGTGGGAAGAAGGAGTCCTTGAGTCGGCTAGTTCTGGCATCTATTTCCCCAATTTTTAAATGCATGATCCAAGCGACTAATGTATGTAGGAGTACGAATAATTTGCGAGACCTCGGTGCTGAAACATGCGGATCTAAATTTATTTAATAATTTCAATCTTGCATTGAATCGTCTCTCAGCCAATGATTCCCACCCCAAATCCATGAGCATTTCGGGGACGCTTTGCGTTTTATCGTAGGAATTTTTTACAAAACGGGCTGCCCGGCGTTGAACCTTCTCAATTTCCCGAATAAGACCATTTTCACTCGGATCCCACACGCTGCATGCGTATTCTAAATTAGGCCTTACAAGAGCGTGGTAACAACGTTCCTTGACCTTCGATTCACTTTTGCCGACAATGCGTCTAATGAATCCTAATTTTTTAAATGCTTGACCGCAGACTTTACGTATGTGAGTCCCCCAAGTTAAGTCTTTTGTGAATGTGAAACCTAGGTATTTTACCGTGTCAACTACTGCTAGGTCACCTCAAGCTAATTTGTAAGCAAATCACGTTGATCTTTTAAAGAAATTTACTACTGAACATTTATTATAATTTAGAGTCAATCCCCAGTTAGAACACCATTTAGTAATGCAATCTAAATCCTGCTCTAGAATAAAATGATCCTCATCCCCAGATATCTACCGATAGATCACCGTGTCATCCGCGAACATCCTAATTTTACTTTTCACTTCGCGGTTCAAATCGTTAACAAAAATCAAGAAATACAACGGCCCGATCACACTTCCCTGAGGTACCCCCGACGTGACTCGAACTCTGTCGGAACTAGCGCCATCAAGGACTACCCTCAGTTCCCGCTCTGAAAGAAAATCTTTAATTCAACTTATGGCGCTCTTGTTTATACCCGCGACCTTTAATTTATGAATGAGTTTACCATGTGGGACCTTATCAAATGCCTTTTGAAAATCTATGAAGATGGCATCCACTTGCCTAACTCTCTCACCCGATAAAAGTAAATCATGTGTAAATAATCCTAATTGGGTCTCG